>NC_060279.1:2172344-2280195 GCF_021613505.1 Equus quagga | reverse complement strand
TCATGTGGTAGATGCGTTGGAGAGTTAAGAATAGATCTCAAATCCAGGGTGTTCACCAGGCTGTCTCTCCTTTAAGCCAAAGCAGTCACCTTGAAGGCAACAAGGTTTCTTTCTCATCTTTCTTTTAATAGCAGATCTTAATTCTTCTCACTCCCTGAAAGGCATCGTGGGGGAAGGGAGAGACACTGGACCAAGTCCTAGAGAACTAATATCTATTCTTAACTCTCCAACGCATCTACCACATGACCTTGGGCAAGGCATGCAACACCCCCGGGCCCCAGTTTTTGTTGTTGTGAGTTAAGGGGAATATGGCTAATACCTGTCCCCTCCACCTCATTTTTCTTTCATTAATTCGACGGGTCTTTACGGGCTGCCTACTACTTGCCTGACACAGGGTGGACAGGCCGCAGGGAGCGACACAAAGACCCTTGCCCTTAGGGAACATGTTCTGGGAGGGTCAGAGGAAGTCCCGGGCACAAATTCTAGGAATACAAATATTGTTACATGTGGCCTCAAGAGCTGAGATGCAGATGTGAAGTGTTGCTATCCCCACCGGGCCCTCTGGTCCTCACGTGAAAAGTAGCCCTACCCCGATGCCCTCAATAACAAGAAGCCAGATGGCCAAGTTTAGGGAAATAACATCTCACTTTGTGCCTCTTCCCATTCTTTTTGGGCTGAGTTCCATGGTCCTCTGCACACGTCTCTATGAGTGGTGACGGCATGCAGGAGACATTAGGAAATAGAGCCAGAGGCACAAAGATTTGGCAGACTAATTTCTGTGCCCCCGTCGAATTTCCAGCACATTCCAAGAAAACTTGGATAGAACCAAAATAGCTTATCAGAGCAGACAGGACTTTAGAGCTTATCTGATCTGAGCCCTCGTTCTGTCTAATGAAGAAAGTGAAGCTACAAAGCGGGCGGGCCGTGTGAAGGTCACACAGCCACGGGAGGTGATGCAAAATTAGATTCCAGGCAGCCTCTCTTATCACCTCTGTACCAGTTTACCTCTTAGGCTGACCCTGCCTCACCCCCGTTCACACACGCACACGCACACACATGCTCACACACACCCATGATGCCTCTTTCTGGCCAGGGGTTCATAGTTTACCTCGTGGTTGCAGCCCCTCTGAACCCAGCAGGTCTAATGCTCTCCCTTCCCCTCCCTTTTCCTCCCTGGGGCCCTGCAGGAGATGTTCGGGAGCATGTTCCACTCAGAAACCCTGACCGCCCTGTGAGGGCCCAGCCAGCCCCATGCTGCCTGCGGAGCCTGGCACCCGGAACTTCCGCGGAGGCTGAGCCTGCGATTGTGGGAGTGGTGGGAGGAGGAGAGCGCCTCCTCCGGGACTTCAGCCCCCGCCGTCCTCCTGCCTCTCCTCCTCTCTCCTTCCCTGTCGTCTCTAGAGCAGGCTGATCTCAGCAGCGAGGAGAGCCACCTCTCCAGTCTGCTGTAGACCCTCAGGGCCCTGGCCAGCCGTGAGCAAGCCTCTTCTCCCTCCACCGCACCCACCCATGCCCTGCCATGGAGGCTGGGCCCCCCGACTGCCGGACTTTAAGAGTGAGCCAAGAACAGAAGGGAAAGCACGACTGTGCTCGCCTGGAGTAGAAGCTTCGAAAGTGTCCTTGGGCCTGCTTTGTGTCAGATGATGTCACGCTGTCACAGGACATAGGCACGCACTTGCTTGGGACTCTGTGGCTTGCCCTCTCCAGCTGCCCCCGCTCTCTCCCTGGCAGCTCCGTACCCCTGGGACTATGTACTCCCCACAACCCAGAAATCTCTGTCTTGGGGACTGTGCCCCCTTCCTCCTCATCTGAAGGCTGCCAAGACCTCACTGCTATTCGGCACATCAGGTTCTAGCCTGGGGAGTGGCCAGGGCCCTCAAGGTCACCAGAGCTGCCTCCCAGGGGCAGCCCAACAAGGTAGTCACCCCAGCCTCCTGAAACATTATCACTCTGCCTGCCCGCAGGGGCTGCTCCTTTCCACTGGAGACTGGGGAGGAGCCCAAAAGGTATAGGGAGTAGCAGGCAGAATCCTCTGGCAACCTAGCAACAGATACCAGTTTTTCTGCACAGAAGCTTTTTAGGAATCTCTCTTTGTACCTGGGACTTGGAGGGGGCGGGGGTGCCAGTGCCGACCCAGGGCAAACTGGCGGGACCTGGGCCCTGACAGTCCCCCGACCTCGGAAATGCCTTCTCCACTTGGGAAATGTGCCTTGACCTGGCACAGAACCAATGATTTTAACTCTCCATGATCAGCTTTGGGCCTGAATCCTTCAGCTAGACAAGAGAAAAAGCTCCCCAAGGACCAGCTGCATCCCCCAGCTAGGTGCAGAACGGGGTCTTCCTCCACAGGATTCCTGAACACACTCAGGACCTGAGGCCCTCTTCTTCTACGAAAGATGAGAAGAGGGGTTCAGTTCTCCATGTATATAAATAAGATGGTAACTAGAGGAACCCCCTTGTTGACTTGAAAATAAATAGGTTCCATGTTCAACTGTTTGGGAAATTTTCATAGAAGTGTGCAGAAAACCTTCTGGCCTCTCCCCACTGCTTCCCCTGAGCTCCTTCAACTGCGTGATCCCGGCCCAACAGGTTGGGCTGGCTCAACCTGGAAAAACGTCCCAATTCCCAACTTCAGCCTGACCTGCATTGTGTGTCTGAGTGTTGAGTGAGCTGGTCAGCTAGCAGGTCTTCTTAGAGTTAAAGGAGCGGGCGCTGGCAATGATCCAACAGATTCTTGGCCTCCGAGCATTGCTTCTCTGTGAATTCATTATGCCATCTGGCTGCCAATGGAACTCAAAACTTGGAAGGCAGAAGACAATGTTATCTGGGATTCACCGTGCCCAGCACCCGAAGTGCCAAATTCCAGGAGGACAAGAACCTAAGCCAATGACAACTCGCCCTCCCCCATTCTACCTCCTTCAAAGTCCAGCTCAGGCCCAGGAGGTGGGGGACGTCACAGAGCCTCAGGACATCCAAGTCAGAGGTCCCCTTTGAATCAAGTGTCTAGAACCCCTGAGGACTTGATGAAGTGACCATTAATCCCCAGGCCAGTCCCAGACCTGAAGGAGATTACTGACTCACCGTGGCCCAGAGCGGGGGCTCAAGGAGGCTTCCCGAAACATGTCCAAGGGTGTAAGTACTCACAGAGCCCACAGTGGAGGTAAGATTGGAAACACATGGTGTTGGGCAGACATTAAAGAAAACTTCGCTGTTAGAATATTTTAGAAAGAACACACCAAAAAATCACACAGACCACTCTCTGGACATGATTGAGGCAGGAAAGGAGGGCAAGGTAGTGAAATAATCCAGAATTTCAATACTTTTGAATGTTCTCAGTGATACTGACCTGTGATGACATGGTTCCCAGGGAAGACGGGGACTCTTGAGACATTTGTGTAATTTATTTAATTTAAACGCCATTCTCTTTTTGTTCATTTTGGTAATAAAGTGGTTTTGAAATGTGAACAAATGCATGTGTTTGGGTAGTTTTACAGAGAGGCAAAATAAGTCACCTCCAGGGAAAGCTGGCCTTACTTTGCACTGTCCTGAGGGGAAGCAACAAGGAGCTAAGACTTCTCCATGAGTCTCCCAGCTCCCTCTCCAGGGTCTCATTTTCCACTCCTGGGAGTGAATAAACTTCTCTGCTCCAGCTCAAGAGCAGGGACTGGGGGGAGAAGACCAAATAAGGGGCCCACAGACTCAGGACCAGTTCTCAAAGCCAACTCTGTGATTTCTGTGGCTGTCAGAGAAGTCAAAGTCCCATCATCACTTCTATCTGCCCTTCATGCACGAATTCTTCCACATTCATGAGATGTCTGTAATGGGCCAATCCCACCAACACTCAGCAAAGCTTTCAGAATCCTTAGTTTGGGAGCACACAATCTAAGCCGGGCTTCCCCTCCCCTGTTTGTGAGACAATGCAAGGAGCGTAAGGCCACAGGGCTCAAGTATCCAACAAGCTGGGTTGACTCCCAACTTTGTTTACTAACAGTAGGAAATGGAAGGAAATAAGAAGAATCACATAAAAACAGAGTAAAGGCATGAAGGAGACAGAAATATGATGAAGCAGAAAGAGATGACAGGCTAGAGATAACACAAAGCAAAGAGGGAAGGGAAATGAATGGCCAGTGGGATAGAGATACGCAGGGACAAAGAGATTGGGAGAACTGGAAAAGGGAGAAAGAGGTGTGCCCATCTTCCTCTACTTTATGCATGGGACGCCTACCACAGCATGGCTTGCCAAGCGGTGCCATGTCCGCACCCGGGATCTGACCTGGTGAACCCTGGGCCACCGAAGCGGAACCTGCGCACTTACCCACTGCGTCACCGGCCGGCCCCTATATATATATTTTTAATGATGCTATTTTAGCCTAGATCCCCTTGAAGCAGAGCCTGAGAGAAAATCTTGTGTGCTGGTATTTGGGAAACGATTCCAGGCAGCAGCAGTGAAAGGCAGGAGGCATGAAACAGGGAGAGAGGGAAAGCCAGCAAAAGAAAAAGTTACTGAGATAGCCACCACAGAGGTCACTGGGGCTCCACCCTGCTGGGCCTCCCAGGAGCCCTGTGAAATGCATCTCCAAGTGTCCGGGAGAAACATTTAACCATCACTCCCATCTTCCATTGATCAAAGGTGGCCCCTGGGAATTAACTCCCCAATGATTATGGGGTGCATGGGTATGAGCACAGAGTAGTTCCCAGGGTGTCCCATGCTGTGGCATCAGGGAAGCCACCCAGGGCAGGAAGGAAGAGGCATGCACAGCTCCAGGAAGGGCTCAGCAGGTGAGACTGCTCAGAACTGTTACCCCAACAGAGGCTTAGTCGGAGAGTTTTGAGTGGCACATAAAGACGGCATCTAAATCAGATGCATTTCTGTAACTTCTTGTCTTTAAAACCTAAGTTTATCTTCAGTTGTAAAACAACAATATGGCTTTAGCAGTCTTTAGGCATAACTGTTGAAACATCTCTAAGATTCTAAACTGGAATGGGGTACTTTTAAGACTGTGAATTCTTAAACATGGTCTCTAATACCATTCCTAACTTAAAGTCACCAGGGCTTCTTAGGGCCAGGGCCAGGGCAGGGTAGGTACAAAATCAGTCTGCAACAACTTTTTATGCCAGAAAGCAAAGAATTGCTCAAAAAAAATATGGAGGCATATCACAAGGTTACAGCAACCAGGTGGAAGCACCTTCTACTAGCCAAATGTGGGACAATGAGGACCAAAATAATTAAATACAATGATGAATTGTAAACATTTAAAAACAAGAACTGAGTCCATACCAATGATGATAGATAGACAGATGATAGATAGATAGATAGATGATAGATAGATGATAGATAGATAGATAGATAGATAGAATTACAGAGGCTTTGTAGTATTTTTTAGTATCTGGGAGAGTTAGTCTCCACTTAGAACATTTTTATGATACAGCCTTCTTATTCAAGGAGATGGTATTCCTTTCCAATTCCTTAAGTCTCCTTTTGCTAATCTAAGTAGTGTTTCCTCATATAGATCTTACATATTTTTCAAGGTTTCTTTTACCTTTTTTATTGCCGTTATAAATGGAATTTTTTCTTTCCTCGTATTTTCTAACTGGCTGTTGTTTACATATATCAAGGCTACTGATTTCTGTATATTAATGTGTACTCAGATTGCTTACTGAATTCCCTTACAGAACTAATAGTTTCGTAGTTTTCCAGTCGATTATTTCAGATTTGACAGATATACAGCCCATGTCTGCAAATAATTATAATTTTACCTCCTTTTCAAATTTTATACCTCTAATCTCATTCTCTTGTTTAATTGCCTTGATCAGTACTTGCAAAACAATGTTAAATAATAGTGGTGATAGTAGACGTCCTTTTCTGGTTCCTAACTTTAATGCAAATGTTTCTAATTTTTTCTCATTAAATTTAAGATTCTTCCTTTAGCATTGGAAAAATATATTTTATCATTTTAAGATTTTTATCAAGAATGGATGTAGCGAGGGCCAGCCCCATGGCTGAGTGGTTAAGTTCTTGCACTCTGCTTCGGCAGCCCAGAGTTTCGCTGGTTTGGATCCTGGGCGCGGACCTATCTCTGCTCATCAAGCCATGCTGAGGCAGTGCCCCACATAGCAGAGCCAGAAGGACCTACAACTAGAATACACAACTATGTACTGAGGGGCTTTGGGGAGAAGGAGAAGAAAAAGAAAGATTGGCAATAGATGTCAGCTCAGGGCCAATCTTTAAGAAGAAAAAAAAAGAATGGACATAGTGAGATCAATGTCTAGCATGAGAGTGTAAAGAGTTCCACTGACCAGCTTCCCAGTGAAACTGGTGACAATGTTAAAAAAAAAATAAAAACCTTAAGCCTGTAGAAATGGCCCTAAGGGCAAGCAGCAAATGAAGAAACAGCTATTCAAGAAAATCTAAGGACTGCCCCGTGGCCGAGTGGTTAAGTTCCCGCGCTTTACTGCAGGCGGCCCAGTGTTTCTTCGGTTCGAATCCTGGGCGCGGACATGGCACTGCTCATGAAGCCATGCTGAGGTGGCATCCCACATGCCACAACTAGAAGGACCCACAACTAAGAATATACAACTATGTACCTGGGGGCTTTGGGGAGAAAAAGGAAAAAAATGAAATCTTTAAAAAAAAGTCTATGAAAATCCAGTCTTAACAGGTGAGAATCTGTGATAACTGAACCAAGACCACTCCCTCCCTCCCCCTTCCCAACCCAGTGAGGCAAAGACTCTGCTCCAGACTGCCAAGAACACAGGGCTTCCTCTCCCCCCACTTTTCTGTCAGAGGCCTTTCTTCCCAAGAAGAATAGGACTTCAGTATTTCTCATCCTGCCCCAGCTACCTTTTGTTAACACTGAATGGGGGCTCCCTTCTCCTCCCATTCCCAACTTTTATAACAGATGTTCTAACTTGAGTGCAGTGTGCTCAGAATACTGGGATCCCAGTCAACCTTGCCGAAGTATGTGAGGCAATGGTTCCCCATGAGGACAGGTAAGCCAAAAGGACCTCAGATTGCTGACCCCCCACACACACCAAGTGCTGAGCTCCTAGAAAAGGAGTATCACTCAGAGAGAAACTTGCCATTATCCCTACCTCCAGGTCCAGAACTCTGGCTCAGAAATTTTGCCTGGGGGAAGAAGAAGGCCGTAAAACAGATAAAATAGATAGCTCCTAATTTCTTCCCAAAGGAAATGACTTAATATGCAACAGAGCATGGAGAAGCTCAAGGCTAAGGATGCTCTCAAGAACAGTGGAGGGGCGGGCCTGATGGCGAAGCAGGTAAATTCACACATTCCTCTTCAGCGGCCCCAGGTTTGCCGGTTCAGATCCTGGGTGTGGACATGGCACCACTTGGCAAGCCAAGCTGTGGTAGGCGTCCCACGTATAAAGTAGAGGAAGATGGGCATGGATGTTAGCTCAGGGCCAGTCTTCCTCAGCAAAAAGAGGAGGCTTGGCAGCAGATATTAGCTCAGGGCTAATCTTCCTAAAAAAAGAACAGTGGAGGTTGTGGTAAACATCATTGGGAGGAGATTTGTGGATTGTGAATTTAACAAAGATACAGCCTAGACTGTAGGCTGGATAGTTTGCAGGAGAAAAACACAGATGGAAAGAGCCTTCCTGGGATCAGAACAAAGATCAAACAATGAATCAGAAACTATTCCTTCAAAGGAGCTGCAATGTGACTGGATTAGTTTGTATCACAATTTGTGCCCAAGGCATTATTGAAAACAATAGAACTATGAACCAGAAATTAGTAGAGTTTAACAGCTGGGAGTGGTCATGGAAAGACAGGAAGAGAGCCCTACCAATACCACCGTCATCCCTGGGTGACTGTGGCCAGACCCCAAACTGTGCCTGTGGAGGAGCAACATCAAAGGTTTAACTCTGTGGGGGAGAAATAGACTTCACTAAAGTGATCCATCTAGTCACTAAACAAATAAACAAGCAACTAACAATAACAAGCCTAAGGGGGAGGGAAAGGAACCAGTTGCCAGAGTTGCTACAATATGTTATCTAAAATGTGCGATTTCCAATGAAAAAAATTGTGAAGCATGTAAAAAAAAAAAAAGAAAGTATGATCAATACACCAGACAAAAAGCAGGCAACAGAATCTGTGAGAGCAGCCAAATGTCAGACTTAAAAGAAAAAGATTTCAATGTAGCCATTACAAATATGTTCACAGAACTGAAAAAAAGCAAGATTAAAGAAGTAAAAGAAGGTATGATGACAATATTACATCAAATAGAGAATATAAATAAAAAGATAGAAATTATTTTTTAATGGAAGTTCTGGAGTTGAAATGTCTAACTGAAATGTTTAAAAATTCACCAGAGGGGCTCAACAGTAGATTTGAACTGGCAGAACAAAGAACTGGTGAACCTGAAGATAGACTGATAGAGATTATGTGAACCAAAGAACAGAGAGAAAAAGAATGAAGAAAAATGAACAGAGCCTTGGAGGAACGTAGGACACCATTAAGTACAACAACATACGCATAACGGGAGTACCAGAAGGAAAGGAGAGAGAAAGAAGCAGAAAAAATATTCAAAGAAATAATGGCTGAAAACATCCCAAACTTATTGAAAAGCAATTATCTACACATCCAAGAAGCTCAATGAATTCCAAGTAGGATAAACGCAAAGAGATCCACAAACAGACACATCATGTTAAAAATGCTGAAAGTCAAACAGAGAAAGAAAAATCTTGAAAGCAGCAAGAGAAACACTGACTCATCACTTACAAGGGAACCACAAGACTAACTGCTGACTTCTCAGCAGAAACAATGGAAATGGATCACATATTGAAAGTGCTCAAAGAAAAAAGTGTCAACCCAAAAACCTATCATCAGCAAAGTTATCTTTAAAAATGAAGTTAAAATAAAGACTTTCCCAGGGGCTGGCCTGTGGCCGAGTGGTTAAGTTCGCATGCTCCGCTGCGGCGGCCCGGGGTTTTGCTGGTTCGGATCCTGGGGTGGACATGGCACCACTCATCAAGCCATGCTAAGGCAGCATTCCACATAGCACAACCAGAAGGACCTACAGCTAGAATATACAACTATGTACTGGGGGGCTTTGGGGAGAAAGAAAAGAAAAAAGAAGATTGGCAACAGATGTTAGCTCAGGTGCCACTATTTAAAAAAAAAAAAAAAAACTTTCCCAGATAAACAAAAACTGGGAGAATTTGTTGCTAGAAAACCCACCTTACAAAACATGCTAAAGGACATTCTTCAGGCTGAAAGCAAGTGAACCCAGACAGTAATGCAAATCTATATGAAAATACAGAGTGCACCAGTAAAGGTAATTATATAATTATAAAAGACAATAAATGCATATATTTTCTCCTAGCTTCTCTTAACTGATTTAAAAAGCAATGTATTAAAAGTGTATAATGTATTGCTGGGCCTTAACATATAGAAGTGTAATATATGTATAATATATTTGTCAATAATAGCACAAAAGAGGTGGGTGAGACCAAAGCTGTATTTAGCCAGGAAAATGCTTACAGATAGTAAAGTAATAACTATAACAAGTATTTGACAAAATCTAACATCCTGTCATGATAAAAAACAAATACTCAACAAACTAGGCATCAAAAGGAACTTCTTCAACCTGATAAAGGACATCTACAAAAAACCCACAGCTAACATCAAAGAACAATCCGAAAATAAAACTAAGATAATAATTCCATTTACAATAGCATCAAAAGAAATAAAATACTTAGGAATAAGTTTATCAAAAGTAGTGTAAAACTTACACTCTAAAAACTGCAAACATTGTTGAAAGAAATTAAAGAAGATCTAAATAAATGGAAAAACATCCCATCTTGATGGATTGAAAGATTTAACATTGTTAAGATGGAAATACTTCCCAAATTGATCTACAGATTCAACATAACCTCTACCAAAATCCTAGCTGTCTTCTTGGTAAAAATTGATAAGCCAATTCTAAAATTGATTGAGATTTCAAGATGCAAAATGTTCAAAACAATCTTGAAAAAGAAGAAAAAAAGGAGGATCTGCACTTGTCAATTTCAAAACTTACTACAAAGCAATGGTAATCAAGACAGCATGGTACTTACACAAGGACAGACATATAGATCAATGGAAGAGAACTGAGAGTTCAGATGTAAATCCATTCATCTATGGTCAACTGGTTTTCGACAAGGGTGCCAAGACCATTCAATTGGGAAAGGATGGTCTTTTCAATAAATAGAGCTGGGACAACTGGATAGCCACATGTAAGAGAATGAAGTTGGACCCTTAACTCACATCATATACAAAAATTAACTCAAAATGGATCAAAGACCTAAGTACAAAAACAAAAGCTACAAAACTCCTAGGAGAAAATATAGAGGTAAATCTTCATGACCTTGGATCTGGCAATGAATTCTTATATATGACATTAAATGTATGAGCAACAAATGAAAAAATAGGCAAATTGAACTTATCACAATTAGAAACTTTTGTGCTTCAAAAGACACCATCAAGAAAGTAAAAAGACAATCCACAGAATGGGATAAAATATTTGTAAATCACATATCTGATAAGGAACTTGTATCTAGAATATATAAAGAACACTTACAACTCAATAATAGAAAGACAAATAATCCAATTTAAAAATGGGCAAAAGATCTGAATAGACATTTCTCCAAGGAAAATATACAAACAGCCAATAAGCACATGAAAAGATCCTTGACATCATTTGTCATCAGGAAAATGCAAATCAAAACCACAGTGAGATACCACTTCGGACACACTAGGATGGCTAGAATCAAAAAGTCAGATGGTAAGTGTTGGCAAAGATGTGGAGAAATCAGAATCCTCATAGACTGCTGATGGGAATGCACAAGGGTGCAGCCACTCTGGAAACCAGTATGGCAATTCGTCAAATGAGGAAACCTACAGTTGCCACATGACCCATCATTTCCACTCCTAGCTTTATCCCCAAGAGAAATGAAAACACATGTCCACACAAAATCTTGTACTGAATGTTTACACCAGCATTATTCATAATAGCCAAAATGCAGAACCTTAATGTCTATCAAGAATAAATGGAAAATTAAAAGTGGTATATCCATACAATGGAATATTATTCAGCCATAAAAAGAAAGGAAGCACTGACACAAGCCACAACATGAAAGAACCCGAGAAAACATGTTAAGTGAAAGAAGCCAGTTACAAAAGACCACATGTTATACGATTCCATTTATATGAAATGAACAGAATAGGCAAATATATAGAAAGAGAAAGCTGATTAGCAGTTGCTTAGGACTAGAGGGAGGCAGATGAGGGGGAGTTAGGGAGTGATAGCTAAAGGGGACAAAGTTTATTTTGAGGTGATGCAAATGTTCTCGAATTGACTGTGGTAATGGTTGTACAACTCCATGGATCTACTAAAACCAATGAGTTGTGCACATTTATCCAGACACCTTGTAGTGAAACTGAAGAAAAGTGAAAACAAAGAGAAGTCCTTAAAAGGAGCCAGAGAGAAAACAGTTCATGACAAAAGATCAGTAATTACATTTTCAGGGGCCAGCCCTGTGGCCGAGTGGTTAAGTTTGTGTGCTCCGCTTCGGTGGGCCGGGGTTTTGCCGGTTTGGATCCTGGGCACGGACATGGTACCACTCATCAGGCCACGCTGAGGCGGCGTCCCACATGCCACAACCAGAGGGACCCACAGTAGAATATACAACTATGTACTGGGGGGCTTTGGGGAGAAGAAAAAAAAAGAAAGAAGATTCGCAAAAGTTGTTAGCTCAGGTGCCAATCTTTAAAACAATAAAAAATAATAATAATAATTACATTTTCAGTGAACTTCTCACCAGGAAAAATGGAAGCCAGAAGACAGTAAAATAATATCTTCAAAGTGCTAAGAGAAAATACCATCAACTTAAAATTGTATGCTCACCAAAATTATTTTTCAAGAATGAGGATGAAATAAAGATATTTTCAGATAGACAACTGAGAGAGCTGATTCTCATCAGATTTTCAATAAAGTAGTTTCCAAAGGATAAACCTCGGGAAAAAGGAAAATTATCCCAGAAGTAAGGTCTGAGATTCAAGAAGAAAGATTAAACAAAGAAACTGTTAAATATATTGATAAATTTAAAAAACACTATCTCTATATAATAATAATAATGATGACTAATTTGTGGCATTTAAAAATAAATAAAAAACTAAAATAATGGACAACAATAGTATATAGAGAGAAGGTGATCAGAGTTAGTGTTCAAAAGTCTTCATAGTTTTTAGAGAAAAAGCGTTCTGACATTAACTTTAAATTCATTAAATATGCATACTAAATTTCAATGGTAAATCATAAGAAGATAACAAAGAATATAATTTCCAAACCAGTGGGGCAGAGGCGGATAGAATAAGGAAACAAACTACAATAATAAAAATGTAATTAATTTTTAAAGACAATAAATGGGGAGAAAGAAGCATAGAAAAATTAGTGCTGATAGTAAGATGATAGAAATATGTCCAAATACATCAGAAATCATGATAAATGTGAATAGACTAAACTCATTGGTAAGAGAGAGAAAATGTCTGATTAGATTAAAAATTAAATCCAGAGAGCTTTCTAAAACATAAGAACACCAAAATATGAAGGAAAAAAAGAGATACAAGATAAATATTAACCAAAAGAATGAAGCAGCTGTATTAATAGCAGACAAATTGGCCTTAAGACAAAGAGATTATTAGGCATAAAGACCACTATAGCACAATAAAAATTTCAACTCGGGGCAGGCCCCATGGCTGATGGTTGGATTTGCCCACTCTGCTTCAGCGGCCCAGGGTTTCACCAGTTCGAATCCTGGGTGCTGACATGGCACAGCTCATCTGGCCACACTGAGGCGGCATCCCACATGCCACAATTAGAAGGACCCACAACTAAAAATACACAACTATGCACCGGGGGGCTTTGGGGAGAAAAAGGAAAAATAAAATCTTTAAAAAAAAAAATTTCAACTCAATGAGAAGATATAACAGTTCTAAAGTTGAATATATCAAATAAAATAGTCTCAAAATATATAAAGCAAAACTGATTTCTAAAAACTGAAAAGTGACAAATCCACCAACACGATGGAAGATTTCAATACACTTCTCTCATTGCCAAACAAGAAGATAAACGATACAGGTAAAAAAATAGTAAGGTAAGGAAGAGTTAAACAACAAAACGAACAAGCTTAATTTAATGGATACATGGAACCTGCTGACAATTAAAATTTACACTTCTTAAGCACACATGAAATATTTACAAAAATTGACCATATACTAGGGTCTAAAGCAATTCTCAACAAATTTTAAAGAATAGGTGTCATCCTACATTTTCTGACCACAATGCATTGAAGTTAAAAATCAATTACAAAAAGATAACTTGAACAAAAATATGCATTTAGAATTTTTTTTTTGAGAACACTTCTAAATAACATAGTCAAAGAAGAAATCATATGGGAAGTTAAAAACATTTAGGACCTAAACAATGATGAAAATACTACATATCAAAATTTGTGTCATGCAAGGAAGTAGTGCTTCAAAGGAAATTTGTAACCTTAAATGCTTTTATTAGAAAAGATAAGAGATGAAAATTAATGAGAAAAATGTTTGATAATAGTTGGAAAAAGAAAAACAAACTCAAAGAAAGCAAAGGAAAGGAGATAATAATAATAGCTAACACTTACTGAATGCTTACTATAAGCTACGCGTGCTTCCAAGTGTTTTACTCACTTTACAATGTATTCACTCATTTAATCTTCCCAACAACCCTAGGAGGTACATACTCTTATTATCCCCATTTTACACAAGAGGAAACTGAGGATCAGAAAGGTTAAGTAGGGACCAGCCCGTGGCTGAGTGGTTAAGTTCATGCACTTGGCTTTGGTGGCCCAGGGGTTCGCCGGTTCGGATCCTCAGCGCAGACATGGCACCGCTCATCAGGGCATGCTGAAGCGGCGTGTCACATGCCACAACTAGAAGGACCCACAACGAAAAAACATACAAATATGTACTGGGGGGTTTTGGGGAGGGAAAAAAAAAAAAAAGAAAGGTTAACTAAGTTTCCCAAGACCACTCAGCACAACTCCATGAAAGTGGAGGAGCTAGGATTGTAACGCAGGCAATCTGGCTCCAGAGTGTAAGCTCTTTTCCTTTTTTTTTTTTTAGGAAGATTAGCCCTGAGCTAACTACTGCCAATCCTCCACTTTTTGCTGAGGAAGACTGGCCCTGAGCTAACATCCGTACCCATCTTCCTCTACTTTATATGTGGGACGCCTGCCACACCATGGCTTTTGCCAAGCGGTGCCATGTCTGCACCCAGGATCCGAACCAGCGAACCCTAGGCCACCGAGAAGAGGAACGTGTGAACTTCACCTCTGCGCCACAGGGCCAGCCCAATCCTCCTCTTTTTGCTGAGGAAGATTGGCCCTGAGCTAACATCCATGCCCATTTTCCTCTATATGTGGGATGCCTGCTACAGCATGGCTTGACAAGTGGTGCGTAGGTCCATGCCCAGGATCCGAACTGACGAACCCCAGGTCCCTCGAAGCAGAGGGCATGAAGTCAACCACTGTGCCACCAGCCCAGCCCCAGAGTGTAAGCTCTTAACTATATAAAGTTGAAAATTTAGATGACATTGACAAGAGGTTTTCACATATTGAGGTATAGGGAGTAACTATTCGAGTTCAAAACTGATTTGGCTTGAACTAGCAAGCCTGACTTATGGCCCATCAAACACACACTGTCCATCTGCTTATCCATTAAAGTAAAGAAGGCACTCTCCTAGGATAAGAATGCAGACTTCTCCCAGCCCTATTGGTAACAACGCCCTATCGGTAATGCCCAGGTTAGTCCCTTTCCTGGCATCACGGTCAAGTTGACCTGCTAATTTGCAACTGAACACCTCTTTGAAACTGTATTCTGCGTGTGTTTAATATGTCTTCTTTGTTCTAAAAAGACATAAGACTGTACTGAAACCCAAGCTTCTCCCGAACGCCTTCTAAGGCCTTCCCGGGTTATAATCTTCACTCTGGTGCATAATAAACTCACCTCAATTTTGATTTATCAGTTGGTTATGGATTATTTGTGTTGACAACATGAATAAATTGCTAGTAAAATATAATTTACCAAAATGGAATCAAGAAAACAGTAGAAAGCCTGAAAAGTCATGTAACTATTAACAGAAATTAGCAATTTAAAATCTTCCCACAGAGCAAAAACAAGGCCCAGATTATTTTTTAGAATTACTAGAAACTAGGTTAGATTTTTGGTCCACCTTTATACACACTCTTCCAGAGAATGCCCCAGAAAAAGAAAGAGTAAAGGAAGGAAGGTCATTCCTTTAGTGGTTTAAATTTGGTAGAAATCTCCGTCTCCCTCTCTCCTCCCTCCCTCCCTCGCACCCTTCCTCCGTTTCTCTCTCTCTCTCTTTCTGTCTCTGTAAACACAGTCCAGAGGTCGCCAGTCCAGAGCTGGTACGGCTGTTCCCTGAGGCTCCTTCCAGCTCTGCTCTCTGTCCTCCCTCAGCGCGAACCTGATCATCACAACCCAACATGGCTGCCGGACTGCAGCCGTCACAGCTGAAAACGCAGGAAGGATTTAAGAAGACGCCCTTAAAGACACTCCCTCGACTCACACACCACACTTCTGCTTATCTTTGATTCTCCAAACTTAGTCACACGGCAAAACCTGGCTGAAAGGGTCTGGGAAATGTGGTCTTTTAGCTGAGTATCAGTGCGTTGAGCTCAAACTCAGGATTCCTGTTACTTAGAAAGCACGGGCAATGGATACTGGGGGCAGCTATAAATCTCCACCATATTCTCTAAATTCGATTTCTGAGGCTACTGTTCACTTGATACCAAATCCGAGAAAGGACAACACAAAAATGAAAAATTACAGGCCAATCAAACTCATAAAGAAAACCGCAATGTCTACAGACAGAGTAATACTGTTTCGATTTCAAATGAAGCCAAGCCAGGGGCCTGGAGAGCTCCCCCACGGAACCTGGAGGAATGGTAGTCCAGTCCTAAGCTTTAGGGGAAGCGAGAAGCGGAGAAAGGTCTCATAAGCTCCGTTCATTTTATTTCGCTCTTCCCCCCTTTAATTTGACTCGCTGTCATATAGCAAGGGATTTTCAAGTATCTCAACGGAGAAGATCAAGTACAGACACGACTCGCCTCTCGCCTGAAGCCCTACATCACCTCTGGTGCAACCCCGCCGCCTCCAGGGCGAGAAACCACAACCCCCAACAGGCCTTGCGGGCCTGGGGCGAGGACATCTCGTTGATTGGTTGTCCCGCAGCCCCAGGCAAACGATGATTGGCCGGGTCTGGGAATGGGGTGGGGCTAAGGCAGTTGCGGGAATCCGAGCAGAGGCAGAACGAGGAGCGCGGCTGGGCATTTCGTGCCAGACGTCGGCGGCGGCGCGGCGGCAGCGGGCCGGGAGAGAAGCATGGCTCGGGGGTACGTCTGCGTGCTGGCCCTGGCGGCCGTGCTGCTGCTAGGTATCGCCGCCGTCTCCAGATCGAAGGGCCTGCGGGGCAAGGAGCCTCAGAGGGCGTCGCGAGTCCCTTCTGAGTTCAGCCAAGGGGAGCGCGTCGCGATGAAGGAAGGACTGAAAGGTGAGCCTGGGTCCTCTTCGCACACCTGTTCTCAGGTATAGGTCCCTGTCTCCTCGGGCCAACCCGTGACTCTGCTCTCCTGACTTAGAAGGACCGCTGCTCCTAGCCCCGGCACCTCGTGCCCTGGCTTGGGGGGCGCCACTCGTCCCCCAGACCTGGCTTCCGAGGCCTCCAGTGTTCCCTGCCTTTGTCCCTATTCGCATGGCCGTCACCTGCCCTGCCCCCGCTTGCCTCGAGGATTATAACACCTTTTAGTTGTATTTTTAACCTTTGAAAGATTTCGCTTATGTTAAATCTCTGGGATATCCTAAGACTGAAGGATGTTAATCTTATCTGCAGAGGCAGGAAATTGAGGCTTAAGTCAGTGAAATGGTCTTTCCCAGGACCCCACAGCAAGGACTGGGAACTGGATGAAAACATGTAGTGCCTATAGGACCCACTGGGCACCAGACGGCTCGAAGAAGGAGTGTGGGATGTTACTGCAGTGTGGGACAGTCCTAATTTCCTCTCCTAATTAAAGGACATCTCTCCCCTAGACCTCAAAACAAGGCTAAAAACTCGTTTATTTTCTGAATCTGCATTTTCCGAGACAAAAGTTTCTGTTGAATGCTAGATCCTGTGGGACAATGGGAGCCTTCCTCACCCTGAGGCTTTCATTAACAATGGATTAAAAGAAACTGCGTACATAGACATGTGCAGGCAGGTCAGGGAGCAAAGCTCACCCGCGTGGTTAAACATAAATTGTGTGTGTGCTGGAGTGACAGGCCTGGGAGGCAGAGCAGGACCTTCCCAAAGCGTCCAGGGTAAGTAGTTCTCTGAGAGGCACTGGGCAGCTGCTCGCTGGAGTCTCTTTGCACGAAGAAACCAAAAGCTAGATAGGACCCTAAAGTAGGGAACTCCTAACAGCATGGCTTACAACTCTGAGCAGGGGCAGAACCTGAGCTCAGCTCTCGCCTCTGCCTCTCATGTAGGTGGTTTATTTAATCTGTTTTGACCTTGGCTTATGGTCTATGGTGTAGGTTGGTCCTTAGCAAAACTGAGTACAGAAGTAAGTTTTTCCTTCAGAGGCCCTCCCTTGACTTCAAGCTGCCCTGGGGGCATTTGTTCCACTGTGTTTTTGGTTAGCTATCTGGTGAGATATTCTCATAATTCATTGTGTCTCCCCTCCCAGTGGTGGTCACATTTGACAGTGGAACTCTTGAAGAGTGTAAGGCCTTTACGGCCCCAAGGCCTGAGCCTGTTGGCAGTTCAGGAACTGAAACATCTGGGTAGGAGCAGGTCAGCCTATTTAGGACTGAGGAGCTGGTTTGGGAGCTCCAAAGTCCACCCCTTCCCAGGCGCCATGGGCCCAAGTAGCTGGCCTTGGTCTGCTGGGCCGTCTGAAGGAGTCAGCCCACTCTCTGCACACCAGACACACAGAGCCCCATTCGTGCCACATCCCAGGCCGATGTGCTCCTTGGGGTCCTCAAAGGGATGGTGGTTTTGATGAGGATTATTTTAGGCTGGTTACTGTTAAAAACTGCAGATGAGAAGGAGGCTCTGAGGAGTGGAATTTGCTTGCCCTTTGATGAGAGATATTTGCATTTGTGAAGGAAGTCTCCATCTGTGGGGGGTGTCTCCCTCTCTGCACCAGGGGGAAGGGGGGATGACCTTATGTCTAGAAACTCTTAATGGGGACGGCAAGGACTTAAGTCTTGCTTGTTGTGCTTGTCTGGTGACCTCATGTAGCTGACTCCCCCCACCACCAATGTCCTCCTTTGTCTTTAGCTAAAGATAATATTTAAGGTGGTGGCTTCTGCCATTTACTTGATCTGGTTTGATTCTTATCTAAAGTTATAGGACCACCCAATAACCAGACCCCACCTGCCCTGATACCATTTTAACAACTCTTTTTACATATTCTTTCCCTTGTCTTGTAAAGAGATAACTCACATACCTATGCCTTAAATTTAGCCCTACTCTCAACCCATGTTTTTGTTTTTGTTTTGTTTTGTTTTTGAGGAAGATTAGCCCTGAGCTAACTACTGCCAGTCCTCCTCTTTTTGCTGAGGAAGACTGGCCCTGAGCTAACATCCATGCCCATCTTCCTCTACTTTATATGTGGGATGCCTACCACAGCGTGGCATGCCAAGCGGTGCCATGTCCTCACCGAGGATCCAAACCAGTGAATCCCAGGCCTCCAAGAAGCGGAACGTGCAAACTTAACTGCTGCGCCACCAGGCCGGCCCCATCAACCCATGTTTGCAGCGGCAGCAGCAGCTCCTCCTGCCCGTGGGTCCTCTCCCCATGCAGCAGCTCCTCCTGCCTGTGGGTCGTGTCCCCATGCAGCAGCAGCTCTTTACTGCCCATTGGTCCTGTCCTCATGCTATTCCACACTGTTCTCTGAATAAAAGAGCACTACTGCCAGACCTTGAGAGTCCAAGAAATCTTTCTTTCGACTTCTCGGCTCACCAACCCCGCATCATTTCTGGTGGCCCGTACAGGGATCTTGCTTCAGGGGATCTGGCGTCAGGGGATGTTGCTTCAGGAGATCTTGCTTCATCGGCTTGTGAACTCGAGTTCTGGTCAGTGCCCTTTTTTCCTTGTGCCTTTCTCTTTTTCAAGGATGGATCTAAATTGACTTCTTCATTGGGAACCTTCTTGGACAGCTGTATGGATCTATGTTTGCTGCCCATGGCTACTCTATGGGGCAAATCGTGGCATTCAGCTTGAAGGGAATCAGTACCTTAAGCCTGAGGGTGATGGAGAATGAATTAATCCATTCCTTCCTGACTCTGTCTCTAATATATAAATTTTACATGGGCACGGGTCAACCACTTAAGTCATTAGGATAGTCGCCAATTTTTACAGTAACTCTCAGGTACTGCCTTCATAGTGTTAGTGACAGGAGCCAGGAGCTAAACTCCTCTAAATGAGGGGGAGTGACTGAGAGCTTGGGGGCTGACAATAACAGTGATTAGGATATAATTTCCTATATTGACTTGAGTATACACGCTCAGGAGGAGACGGTAAGGTGCAGTAAATTATAGTCCTGCCTGGTTATTCTTTGTGATGGCAGCACCAGTTGCTATTCAGATCTCAATGTGATAAAGGATTCTGTTTCCCTGCATCTTTGCCAATACTTGATATTATCTGTTTTTATAATTCTTTCAGTTTTATAATTCTTGTCAGTTTAAAATCCTTGTCAGTTTTACCTATCTTGTTAGATGTAAAGTGTTACCTTATTATTTTCTTGTGTTCCTGATCCTAGTGAGGCTCAGCATCTTGTTAGTCAGTGTCCCTTCTTTGCGAATACTGATTCATATCTTTTGTTGGGCTTTATCTTTAAGAACCATATTAGCCTAGGGGCCGGCCCCATGGCCAAGTGGTTAAGATGGAGCGCTCCGATTCGGCGAAACCTGTTTCTCTGGTTCGGATCCTGGGCGCGGACGTGGCACCGCTCATTGGGCTATGCTGAGGTGGCGTCCCACATAGATCAACCAGACGCACTCACAACTAGAACATACAACTATGTACCGGGGGGCTCTGGGGAGGAGAAAAACAAAAAAAGATTGGCAACAGAATGTTAGCGCAGGTGCCAATCTTTAAAAAAAAGAGTGAGAGAGAGTGGAAGTGTTACCAATTAAAAGAAAATTGAAATGAAAAAAAGATAACCATATCAGCCTAAATAAACCCCAAAGACTTGGGTTTAAATCTCGGTTCTGCTGCTTGTTTCTGGACCGTCTTGAGCAGCTCGCCTGACCTCTCTAAGTTTGTTTCCCTCCTTTGAATTAGGGAAGACAGCAGTGCCTGTCTCACGGGGTGGTTTTGCCCTCCACAATAAGATAGTGAATGCAAAAGAACTACTTCTGCGCAGAGGGCTGTGGGAAAACCAGTGGTTGTTATCATCTGCAATCTTGCGTCTCTGACGATCTGACTCTGACAGGTGCTATCCAGATTCCAACAGTGTCTTTCAGCCCCAACGAGTTCAACACGACAGCCCTGGCTGAGTTTGGAGAATACATCCATGAAGGTTAGCCACAAGCTGTGGAAGGGGTGGGAGGTAGCATGCGGACACGATTCTTTTACAAGGTGATAAAGGTTATTTTGTGACTGAGCAGTGGGCAGTCTAATTCCCACGGGCCTATTTTGAGTGCGTCTGTAGTGAGGGGGTACAGAAGGGAGCATCCAGGAGTGAGAATGGAGGCAGAATACAAACTCTGAATTTGCCCTTTGAAGAACTAAGGCATGCAGCTGTTGGGCTGGAGTCTGAACTCTCCCAATCTTTGTCCTAAATATGCGTCGGTTGATAAATATGATATAATCAAAAGGTAGGACTAAGAATTCCTTCTTCCTGTGCAAGTTGCCAGAACAAGACCCGTGCTCCTCCCTGCCCTCCCTCTGTACACGCACCCAGGCCCCCCGCCTGCGCAGGCCCTGCTGAAGGTTCATCACCGGCATGTTTCTGAGCTGCCGGGCAGTGACTGGGAGCTGTCACTTCAGTCTTCTGCCCTCGCCCCACCACCCAGGAGCTGAGGAACGATGGGTCGAGGGAAAACAAGGAGACTTGGAACAGCCTCCCGCCCCCGCCATGAAAAACTCCTGGGCAGTAGTGAGGCCATCTTCCTAAATCAAATGAGAAACAGCCACTTCCCAGCTGTCAGGCGCAGCGCGGCAGGTAGCCCCGCTCTAACGCTCTGGGCTGGGTGGATCTGGGGTCCGTCCCCAGCACCAGGCTGAGGCCGGGCTGGAAATCTTTACAAACAGGGAAATCAATATACAGTGACAGTAAACTAGAGAAGCTGGCGGACGAGATAAAAGCATTTTCTTCTTGCGGTTTTTGTTCAGGTATCCACAGAGGTATTTGGATTCTTCCAACAAAGCCCAGAGAGAAATAAAAGTTCTTTCTCCTATATAGTTAAGGCCACCTGTGTTAAGACCTATCTGTAACCCGAATTGTTGACCCTGGGAACATCTACACCTGCACAGAGAAGTGTGTCCTTGTGCTAGACAGAACAATCTTTTATCTCCATGTAACCCAAACTTTTTTTTTTTTTGGTGAGGAAGATTTGTCCTGAGCTAACATCTGTTGCAAATCTTCCTTCTTTCTGAGCTAACATATGTGCCCATCTTCCTGTATTTTTTGTATGTGGAACACTGCCACAGCATGGCTTGCTGAGAGGTGCGTAGGTCCATGCCTAGGATCCAAACCTGCGAACCCCGGGCCACTAAAGCTGAGCATGTGAACTTAACCACTCTGTCACCGGGATGGCCCCCCAACAGTTTTTTGTGAGAAAAATATCTCTAATTTTTTTAATACATTTAAGAGTCATGTTTGGTTGGTGGTTGGATACTGGGGCCTACTATGCTCAAAATTTAACACACCCGTAGTCTGCACAGCCTTGTAACGTGTATTTGTGCTAACATGTTACAGGTTGGACAAAGCCAGATCTTGAGCTATTGACTGTCATAGTGGTTGCGTCCTGATGTGCATGTTAGTACATAGTTACAGCACATGAAAATACAGGGAAGAGGAATTCCACGGTCATCTGGGCAAATCACAAATCAGTCTGGCTTTGTCCCAGAGGGCTTCCTAAAGGAGGCTGCATGTTTAAAAATGAAAAAAATGGGGCCAGCCCTGGTGGCCTAGTGGTCAGTTTTGTGGCACTCTGCTTCAGTGGTCCAAGTTTGGTTCCCAGGAGCAGACCTATAACACTTGTCTGTCAGTGGCCATGCTGTGGTGGTGGCTGACAAAAAAAAGAGGAAGATTGGCAACAGATGTTAGCTCAGGGAAAATCTTCCTCAGCAAAAAAAGGCACTTTTCATCAAATGGTAAGAAAACCAAAGGAAACTGTTAAATCTGGCTTTCTCTCCCTGCTTTTTATCCCTTTGCCTCTAGTCTTTCCTACAGTTTTCAAAACCAGCTTTATCCAGCATGAAGTCGTGGGAGAGTACAGCCACCTGTTCACTGTCCAAGGCTCGGACCCCAACTTGCAGCCCTACATGCTGCTGGCTCACATTGACGTGGTGCCTGCCCCTGATGAAGGCTGGGAGGTGCCCCCGTTCTCTGGGTTGGAGCGTGATGGCTTCATCTATGGTCGAGGCACACTGGACAACAAGAACTCTGTCATGGTCTGAAATGCCGTGTTCCCTCTGCCTTGGGGCCCTCAGGATGGGGGCAGTTGGCTGACCCCTGGGAGGCAGGAGGCTATGTAGAATGAGCTTTAGCTCTAGGAGATGTGGGCTCCAGCCGTCAGCCTCTCGCTTCCTTTTCTGGACCTTGATTTCTCAACGATGCAGTAGGCATTAGAGTAGATGATCCCCAGGGACCTTCCCAGCTCTGACATTGATAAAGTTATGTTTTCTCCAGGTAGTGAAAGTTTTTATGCAGAGCTGTGCTTCCCTACATCCTCTCCCCCAGGACCCTATGAATTTGTTCTCTGTAAAGAGTCTATCTGGGGGCCGGTCCAGTGGTGTCGTCATTAAGTTCACGCGCTCTGCTTCAGTGGCCCAGGGTTTGCAGGTTTGGATCCTGTGCGGGGACCTACACACTGGTCATCAAGCCATGCTGTGGTGGCGTTCCACATGCAAAATAGAGGAAGATTGGCACAGATGTTAGCTCAGGGCCAATCTTCCTCGCAAAAAAATAAATAAATAAAAATAAAGAGAGTCTGTCTGATCCTAGTCCCACCAGCCCTGATGCAGGCAGCTGAATGTTTCTGATGCCCTGGTATCCCCACTTAGATAATAAGCCTTTCCCCTCTTCTGTTGTGCTTCTGTCCCACAGGCAATTCTGCAGGCCTTGGAGCTCCTGCTGATCAGAAGCTACGTCCCCCGAAGGTCCTTCTTCATTGCTCTGGGCCATGATGAAGAGGTGGAGCCTGTTCACCCCACGTCTATCTCTGGGACCCCTGTTGGTGGTGGGGGGAGGGCTTCACCCTAGTCCAGTTTGCTCCCCAGCTGCAGGGTCTCCAGGATGTGGTGTGGTCTGCTGACTTCTGTGTGTATTTGTGTGCCAGAACCATCTAAGGCCCTTGACCATAATGCAGATTCCTGGGCCCTGGGCCCTAGATCTGAATTTGTTTTTAAAGGGTTTTACTTTTTTAGAGCAGTTTTCGGTTCACAGCAAAATTGAGAAGAAGGTATAGAGATTTCCCTTATACCTCCTACCCGCATACGTGCATAGCCTTCCCCCATTATCAACATCCCCCGCCAGAGTGGTACATTTGTTACAACTGATGAAACTACATTGACACATCATCATCCCCCAAAGTCCATAGTTTACATTAGGGTTCACTCTTGGTGTTGTATGTTCTATGGGTTTTTTTTTTTCTTGTCTTTTCTTTTTTTGATTAAGATTAGCCCTGAGCTAACATCTGCTGCCAGTCCTCCTCTTTTTGCTGAGGAAGACTGGCCCTGAGCTAACATCGGTGCCCATCTTCCTCTACTTTATACGTGGGACGCCTGCCACAGCATGGCGTGCCGAGCGGTGCCGTGTCCGTACCTGGGATCCGAACCGGGGAACCCTGGGCTGCTGAAGTAGATCACGTGCACTTAACCGCTGCACCACCAGGCCGGCCCGTGTTCTGTGGGTTTGCATAAGTGTATAACAACATGTATCTATCATTATGGTATCATGCAGAGTATTTTCATTGACCTTGAAACCCTCTGTGCTCTGTTCATCCGTCTCCTTCTCCCGGACCCTGGCAGCCACGCATCTTTTTACTGTCTCCATAGTTTTTCCTTGTCCAAAATGTCACATAGTTGGAATCAGACAGTATGTAGCCTTTTCATATTGTCTTCTTTCACTTAGTGATTTGCGTAGACCTGAATTTTTGACAAACTCCCTGATATATCAGAGGCCCGCAGGTGGGCCATCAATTTACACCTTGAGAAACACTGGTGTGATGGAAAGAGAATTAACAGAGAGCTCAATGAATGTGTTTTATTTCCAGTGACGCCACTTACTTTGACCCTGGGAAAGTCATTTCATTCTCCTAGTCCCAGTTTCTTCATTTGTGAAATGAAGGGTCTTACAGCTCTGACATTCTAGGATTCTAGGTGAGGCAGGATTGTCTACGACCCTGCCCCGCAGGAAGGAGACTGGGCGGCGCGGTTCTGGAGCCCCTTGCTAAGCTGAAGGGGTCCACTAGCTGTCTTTGGAGGTCTGGCTGAGAAGGACTGTGGCTTTGGGGGCCATGTCTGCAGGTGTCAGGGGCGAATGGAGCTCAGAAGATCTCAGCCCTGCTACAGGCGAGGGGCATCCAGCTGGCCTTCATCGTGGACGAGGGTAGCTTCATCCTAGATGGTCTCGTTCCCAACCTCAAGAAGCCCTTTGCCATGTGAGTAAAGCACGCTGTCTCCCACCTGGAAGGCATTCTCACCCCATGTGAGATGACAGCAGCCTGGGATCTGTGAGCTATGCTGAGACAGCTTCTTTTAATTCCTCTTGCTTTAGTCACTGAGCTTCAGCCAAGTTTGGGCTCCCCCGTCCCTTCCTCCTCTAGTCTAGATATTTTTAAGCGGCATGAAGCCGATCTCCCAGCCCCCTAGACCACTGTGCAGACGGGCCTGTGGGCCATGGCATAATTCAGGGCAGGAGGAAGTCAGGAGGGCCCTCTCTGATCCTCTCCTGCAGGGTTGCCGTCTCAGAGAAGGGTATGCTTAACCTCGAGCTGCAAGTGAACATGACTCCAGGCCACTCTTCAGCTCCTCCAGAGGAGACAAGCATTGGCATCCTCGCAGCTGCTGTCAGCCGGTAAGCGGCTCCCGGCCCTGCTCCCTTGCCAGACTCACCGTGGAAGACCTGGCACTTTCTCACTTTGACTTTGAAGAGGCTAAGCTTCCCACCCTGAAGCTGGCTGAGAAGCCATGGTGGGGCCTCAGGGAGGAGAGGGCTGCAGCACCCAGGCAACAGGGAGACGCAGCAGGGGATGTGTCCACATGGCAGGCAAGACCAGCAGGGGAAAGCTGGATCAGGTAGCTGGAGGAGTGCAAAGTGCAGAACAGGAGTCAGAAATCGAAAATGGCTATGACGGGTAGAGTTGTGTGACTTTTCCACCTGCCCCCGCAAAAGAAGAAAGACAAGTAAAGGCAGCTGGCTGTGGGTGAGGACAGCAGGGTCTGTGACAGCGGAGCTCACCTCTGCCTGGGTTTTCTTATAAAGTGGGAAGAAGAACTATCTTTATTCAGTTAAATATTTAGCTGACCATCTACCGTGTTCGGGGCTCTGTGCCCCGTGATGTACGGTGGGGGAGAGCAATCTCTCTCCTCCAGGAACTCACAGTTCTGCCACAGTGTGGGAGGTGCCATGAGAGGAGGGTGCGCTAACTCGGATTGGTAGACAGGGATAGCTCCTGCTGGTGGAGAAGAGGTGGTCCAGCTTGTGCCTTGAGATCTTGGAGTGGTTGGGTTGGTAGAGGTGATAGAGAGGTGAGTGGGAGATGTCCTGGCCAGGCCTGTTGCAACATCCTCTCTCCCTCCTTCTCTTCAGACCGTGATCTTTGACTGGGGTTAGGTAAGTCTTGAGAACTTCATTTCTCTTCCAGACTGGAGCAGACGCCAATGCCAAACATGTTTGGAGGCGGGCCATTGAAGATGGCATTGCAGCAGCTGGCAAATGAGGTGTGGGAAAGAGTCTTGCCGGCTCCTGATCAGCTGTAGAAGAGGAAGAAAGAGTGTCAGAGAAGTAGCCTTTAGAGTAATGAAAAGGCCCTAGGTTCACAGTGCTCTGCCTTCTGTGACCTATTCCCGTCCAGTGGCGGAGCCAAGACCTAAGGGAGATCTCAAGCAGGGAGAGACCCAGGCCTCGGGTACAGTGGTCATCTCGTACTGACCCCTCTGACGTCTTACTGACCTGGTTCTTTCCCTTCCAGTTTCCCTTCCCTATCAATATAGTGCTGAGCAACCTGTGGTTATTTCGGCCCCTTGTAAGCAGGTAAAGTTTTGTCTTTCTTTCCCTCACATCCCCCACCCCAAATTTCCCCAGCCCCTCGGCCCCTCACTTTGGCTTACCTGGGCCTGACTAACTGTCCCTCAGCCACAAGGCACTATATCTAATTCATCTCTAGGATGTCCCTCCTAGTCTTAAAGCTCTCCAAGGTTCAGGGAAGTGGGTGATCCTCCAATCAGTTCTTTCTGCATATTAGACAGTTCTTCCTAACATCTGACCTTAGTCCTTTTGCTTTAGGTTAATGGAGAGGAATAAGATAACCAGCGCACTGGTCAGGACCACCACAGCAGTCACCATGTTCAAGGCAGGGATCAAGGTAATATTGCCTGGTTCCTCCCAGACACCTTTTCCTCGATGCCCACCTACACCTCCATCCTTTGGCTTTATCTCTGGCTCCTCCTTCCTCCTCTGCTTACAGTTTGAGTAATAGGAAGGCCCAGAGCTGAACTGTCCTCTGTCATCAGTTGGTTAACCCTCAAGAACAAGTGTTCTAGCTGAGGTCTACAGAACCTCTGAAATTGCTGGCCAGATTTTGTATATGTGTAATGTATGGGGTTCACAGCCCCCTCAGGTTCTTCGGGTCTGTACTCCTTCCAGAAAACAACCATTACGGGCCAGCCCAGTGGCGTAGCGGTTAAGTTTGTGCGCTCCGCTTTGGTGGCTCAGGGTTCACTGGTTCGGATCCCGGGTGCGGACATGGCACCGCTTGGCAAGCCATGCTGTGGTAGGCGTCCCACAAATAAAATAGAGGAAGATGGGCATGGATGTTAGCTCAGGGCCAGTCTTCCTCACACACACAAAAAAGCAAAACAACCATTATACTAGTGTCAGGAGGAGGAGTTATTTGGGAGTTAATACTCATTCAACGTGTTATGTATTTACCTAGCATTTTGGTCATGTAGACTAAAGGTTTCTAACCTTTCTACCACCAAGGATCTTTTTATTATTCTTTCTCATATTTTGAAAGATTTGTCTACCTAACAAATTTAATGAATGATTAATGTATTTTCCCCTAGTGTTATGCTGAATTGAAAGAGAGAAACTTACCTGCCATTTATAAAATCTAGAACGTTTGTGATCTATACCACACTTAAAATATACACATTGTCCTCTCCCGAAATACACTAAATATTGAGTGGCCTTAGAAAATGTAAATTCTATATGAGGCTTACTTGCATAGAAATAAGTTTCAGGGGAATCAACACTGAAAAATTTTTATTCCAAGAACTGCTTTTCAGCAAATTGGTCTACTTCCAGTTGGATTGCCCACTTAGGGACATCTCTGTTTAAAGGAACAAGCCACAGCCACACTCGTTAGCCTGGGCCTGGTCTCTCTCAGATCTTGAAAGGAGTGAGACCATTCCTGTTACTACCAGTACTACCAGCCCCACTTCGAGGAGCACACTGACCTAGAACACACCGTGGCCTTTGGACATCTGGTGATCTGGAGCCCAGGTTGAGTACACGTGATTGGTGCCTCAGAATTAATTCCCGGCGTAACTGGAGTGTCCAGTGTCAGCCAGGCCCAAGCCGTCTTCACCAGCTGCCTAGAGTGTTCACCAAAATAATCGTACTGTGTCCTTGCGTTGGAATGGTGCTTTTATCTATCCAGAGTGCTTTCCCATTTGTTCCTCCGCTTGATCCACCTGACAGCTCTGTGAGCGTTATTGCTCCAATTGCCAGTTGAAAAACAGAGGCACAAAAAGGTGGTAATTATTCAAAACCACACAGCTAATTTGTAACAGCCCAGTTCTCCTATTCGTAGTCCGGTGCCTTTTTGCAGCATACCACTTCAAAGAAAGACATGCAACTGAGGAGTCGGTTCTCTCATGGCCTCTGAGGAAAAATCCCTTCATAGCTTAACTCTCTTCTCCAGTTAGTCCTGGGTTCTTCCTAGTCAGGCCAGGCAGAGTCAAATTTCACAGCTGGACATGAGAAACCACCACCAGCACCATCATCCCCCTCAGGGATCAAACATGCCATCATGGGGGACTGCAGAGGCTCTGGGTGCCCTGTCCAGAGGGCACTAACACTGACCACTGGGGACCCTGGGAAAGAGCGCACATGGAAGACTGCCAATGGCCCTGCACGGTGCCGAAACAGACGTCTGGGTCAGAGAAAGCACTTCTGCTCTGAGCAGCTCTCTGTGACCCCCTCCAGCTCCCAGAAGCCTGAAGGTCTGGCCTGAAGCAGAGACAGACCTCTAGCTCTGAACATAACCACATGGGAAGGGCCCAGAGAAGGAAGCCAAGGGGCAGGCTGAAACAAGTAAGCCCAGGACCTTTAAATCAGATTGCTTCCTTCCCTCCTCCTGGTGGTAGTTGACGTTTCCTGGGCAGGGCTCAGGCGTAGGGGACTTGAGATTGGATCAGGCCAGAGTTTGTGCTTCTCTCTCTAGGTGAACGTCATCCCCTCGGTGGCCCAGGCTACAGTCAACTTCCGGATTCACCCTGCACAGACAGTCCAGCAGGTACGTGCCATATGTCCCGACAACTAGTCCAGCATCAGGAAGGGTGGCCCTGGGGACCTTGGTGTAGCTGCAATCCCAGGGCTGGCCCGGCCTCTCATTTGCTCAGCCAGCACTTTTCAGAGTCTTCGTGTGCCAGGTACTTGGCCAGGGTGGGCCATCTCTGGTTTCAGGAACTTGGAGTCTCGCGGGGTGCGGATGGGACATGAATGCTGGGGCAAACACACACAGTGGGCTTGCTGGGCGTTGGGGGCTGTTCTAAGGTAGACACACACTCATAGAATCCCCACAGCCACCCTATGACGTAGGAGCTGTGTTCTCCCCCTTTCACAGGGAAAACAGAGGCACACATCAACAGTGCAGGTAAGGAACGTGCCCAGGACAGCACTTCTAGGAGTCCAGTTCCAGAGTCTGTGCTTCTAGCCACCACACTGATCGTAACAATTGGGATGAACAAATTACCGTAGGACCAGTGCAAGGAAGGGGACTGATGCTACCTCTGAGGGTCAAGAAAGTCTTCTGACCACTAGAAATTTCAGCTGGGACTTAAAAGACAAATAGCACTTTTCTAGAAGTAAGGCAGTCAGAGTAAGGCTAAAGTAAGGATAAGGAGTATCCTCTAAAGAGTAGGATAAACTGGGGAGAAGTGATGGGAGATGAAAGCGGATCAAGGCCTTGGTGCCACGCTGAGGAGTTGGAGATCTGATCTGTGGACAGGAGGGAACTGTGACGGTCTCCAAACAGGGCTGTGCTGTGCTCAGATTTGCTTCTAGGGGGACAGCGCTGGTGGCAATGCAGAGGAAGAGCCGGGGCGGGAAGAGACAGTTAGGAAGCGGTTGCAGCGTCTCGGGCAGTGGGCATGAAGGTCTAAGTGGAGGTGGTAGACATGGGGTGGTGACGGGGGCACCTGCCAGAGGTGTGGGAGAGGGCTCAGGGCGTGGTGTGTGACAGATGGGGGGTGAGGGCAGGATGACTCTAGGGGTTTTAACCCGGGTAGTTGGCCAGGTGCTGATGCCTTTAAGCAAGTTCGGGAGTTCGGAAAGAAGAACAAGTTCGCAGAGAAACACGATAGTTTAGAAGATCAAGACACTTAGAATATATTAATAGGCAATTATAAGTACCTCAGGTCCAGAGAGAGAATGAACTGGAGGTAGAGGCTAGAGAGTTATTAACAGAATTGAAACCTCTAGAGTCAATAAAATCCCATGTGAGGGGCTGGCCCCGTGGCCAAGTGGTTAAGTTCGCGCGCTCCGCTGCAGGCGGCCCAGTGTTTCGTTGGTTCGAATCCTGGGCGTGGACATGGCACTGCTCATCAGGCCACGCTGAGGCAGCGTCCCACATACCACAACTAGAAGGACCCACAACGAAGAATATACAACTATGTACCAGGGGGCTTTGGGGAAAAAAAGGAAAAAATAAAATCTTAAAAAAAAATAGTCTTAAAAAAAAAAAAATCCCATGTGAAGGACGTGTGCAATTAGGAGAGGAGAGTGGGGCCGGCCCGATGGCACAGCGGTTGAGTGCTCACATTCTGCTTCGGTGGCCCAGGGTTCATCAGTTTGGATCCCGGGTGCAGACCTACGCACCACTTGTCGGGCCATGCTGCAGTAGGCGTGCCACATAGAGTAGAGGAAGATGGGCACGGATGTTGGCTCAGGGCCAGTCTTCCCTAGCAAAAGGAGGAGGATTGGCAGTGGATGTTAGCTCAGGGCTGATCTTCCTCAAAAAAAAAAAGTTAAAAATGAGGAGAGGAGAGGGTTGAGCACAGCCTTGCAGTGGTCTGCTACAAACATCAATTTAAAAATTATTAAAATGAACTTAAGTCCTATGACAAGGGGATGGTGCCTTTAGAGACTATAGGAAAAGGGACGGGTGCTGTTAGAGACTATAACAAGGGACCGACCAGACCTTGTGTGGGGTCAGGCCAGGCTTCCCTGACTAGGTGACATTTGAGCTGAAATCCAAGGGGTGAGTAGAAGTTATACAGAATGTTTGGCATCTACAGGAAAGAGCAGCTCCTTTAAACATCAGGTAAGCTAAGAAGAATTCAAAAGGTGAATCTAATCCTTCACAGCATGATCAAAAGAGCCCACCCGACATCTGTCCGAGGGATAATGCGCTCAAGGACGAAGCAGGGCTCCGGGCAGGAGGGGTTTCCTGAGTCTCTGGCCAGCCACACCTAGACTCTGGTCCCTTCTCCCTCAGCCGTTCCCCATGGAGGGTTTTGTTTGTCCTCACACAGGGTGGGAGGCACACCCCTCGTTGCAGGGCAGGGAGGAGAACAGGCATTCGCAGGGCCTGGGACCAGTGGGAGCCCTGTGCTCTGCTGCTTTTCATCGAGCGCCAACCTTTGTGCTCTCCCTGGGCTCATGGGGCCAGGAAATCACTCAGTTTCCCTCATTGAGCGTCTTTCCACCAGTGTTTTTCCAGCCTCACTCCCAACTCCATGCCCTTTCCAAGGCCTGTTTTCCACGAGCCGGGGCTTTCATCTCCCTAGGTGCTGGCACTCTTCCCTCCTCTAGTCCCCGGCAACAGCGGCCTTCCTTCCCTGTCTGTCTGATGAGATCCCTGGAGTCCTTGGGCCATCCTGCCCCCCTGCCCCAGTGAAGAATGGAAAGCCTCCATCATCCCGGACGCACAGCGCCCCTTTGTCCTCATCACTCCTCTCCCTCGTGCCCAGTGCCACGAATCAGGGACACTCCCTGCTGCTCTGACGGCAGAGGCTGCAGAGCCTTGGGCTGGATCTGGTGGGAACATAAACGGCTCCCAGAATCCTGTTCCTCCATCTTTACCTGGTCTCCCTCATGTCGTGCATCTCACTAGGTCTCCAGCACCTGCCTATGAGGAGCAAGAGTCTTCAGAAATGGAATAGGCTACTATGTGGAAAGGAAGATTTGTTCTGAATGGGCCTCAAGGAGTACAAATTAGGCCGCTGGGAGGTGCTTAAGATGAGCCCCCCCCTTAAAGGGGAGTTTTGGAATATGGCACCTTGGATGGTAATGAGCTCCTCGGAGGCTGGATGCCCACCTATCTAGCATGTTGTACAGAAGACTCCTTCCTTCCTTGATTTGTTCATTCACTAAGTGGCTACTGTGGGCTAGACATTCTAAGTGCTTCTAAGCACTTGGGAAAATGGTGAACAAGACGGTCAAGATTCGCATTCTAATGGCACTTACATTCTAGTAGGGAAGACAGCACTAAGCAAGTAATGAAACAAATGAACAAGGCGATTTTTTAAGAGATGAGTACCATAAAGAAAACCATAGGATGGTGTGTCACAAGGTGGTTGTGGGGTGGGGGTGGAACAGTGGGCTGCTCTCTGAGGAGGCGTTTATACTGAGACCTGAGGAGGAGCAAAGACCTGGGGAACAGCATCCAGGCAGCAAGAGCACAGCCCTCTAATTTCGACAAAGGTGAGATTCTGCTGAGCATTTATGATGTGTCTAGTACTATGTTATATCCTGTAGAGTATATATAATATCAAAACAAAAAAAATGAGAGGGGTCAGATGCGACAGGAAGCCGTATCTCAGTTCGTTATAAGGATGACATTCATAACCGAGTTGCTCAAAGGTGGGATGGCATATGGCACAGGAGGGTGAGCCCCTTGCCGCTGGAAGTTTACAAGCACAGGTGGGCTGCTAGCTGCCGTGGATGTTCTAATGAGCAGCCTCACAGCAGGACAAGCTGGATTTATCATTCTAAAGACCTTACCAATTTTTAAGTATCCGTTGTCCTTGCCTTCAACAAATTTACCAGTCACTTGAGAGGAAAATATATCTAAAGAGGAAACAGAGACTAACATAATGGTGTGGGCGTGTGCTATAAGGGCTGTGGGAGCTCAGAGGAGAGAGAGCTCAATGTGCTCTAAAGTGACCTTAGACGTCCTCGTACTGTTGACAAGTCCCTCCTCCTGGTCTCATCCTTGTGCCTCTGATCACTACCCAGGGTGCCCCCCTCTTCAAAACAAGTAACGGCTGACATTTATTGAGCCTTTTCTCTGTGCCAGGCGCTGCCTAGGCATGTCGCATATATTTCAGTAGTGGTCACGACCGCTCACCAGGTAGATGCTGCTATTATCCACAGGTTAACAGATGAGCACGGGGTTAAGGAGCTTGCCCGAGGTCACACAACAGTAAGCGGCTGTCCAAGGCACAAAGTTTGGCGTCACTCCTCGGTTTTTGTGTGCCCCTTTCCATTCTCAGACTGCCTTTTGCCTTTTCTCCATCCATTTCATATCCTTCTTTCAAATTCAGTATTCTTCAAATACTCTTCCTTCAAACTCCGCCCTCTTTCTGGCTCTACTCCTCACCATCTCAACCTATAGGTACCTTGGAAGCAGTTACGCCTTGTCCTTGTGAAGTCAGACCGACCGGGTTCAGATACCCAGCTCAGCCATACTGCTGTGTAACCCTGGGCAAGTTACTTAGTGAGAAGACTCCTGTTATTTTGATTGGTTCACATCTTTTAAATTTCATGCCTTTTATGTTCTTGGTGCTGGAAATATAGAAATGAGGTAGAGACAGCTCTGCCCTAGAGGCAGGACCTGGCCAGCAGCTAGTGGGAAACGGGCTCTTGTGGCCTCTCACTGAGGAGGGTGCAATTTGTGTGCCTCTTGAATTTCTGGGGGCAGTAAGTAATTTGGGGCAGAGGGCACAGTCCCAACTCACCTTATAGGAAATGACTTCAGGAACGTCCCAGTGGGTCTAGAATATATCAAAACTATATATAATTCTTACATCACAGTATTTGGAACGTAAGTGCTAGAGTGAAGATAAGCTCTCATGAGTGAGTTGACCTCCCCCCAATCCAACAGCAGGGGATTTGGTTTGGCTCAAATGGTGGTGTCTAAGCCAAAAGTAGGAGCCCTCATTTCCTTTCCAGACTCAGCTCCTAGCATGCTTCGAGGGGACACTGACCCAAAAGGAGTACTCTTGAGATAATGTCCCCCGTGGGATGCTCCCCTGTCTAGGGCAGAGGCAGTACAAGGCACCTGCTGATCAGATGGGTTGAGACTGTGCTGGGGCTTTCCCTTGGTGGCTGGGTGGCTTTGAGGGGCCAACGTAAGCCAAGCTTCTGGGCCAGTCCCACATGGCTGTGTGGGACCTGATCCTCAGCGTCTGCTCTACATCCTGCCTCAGACCAGGACTTTGGCTGGATTCAGCTCTAGTCATGTCAGACTGAATTTTCTAGGAGCTTCCTCAGGTTCTTTCCTGAGGAAAGGAGCCAAAGAGAAAACTTGAATCTGTTACCAAAACCAAAGTGGGTTCCCTCCTGGTGAGTTAAATCAGACTCTCCACCAGAAGTGGTTGTCTCACAAAGTAAAGTGTATTTGCAGCAAACAGGAGACCACGAGGAATCATTTCCAGAGTCATGGTGTCTCCAAACAAAGGGAAGCAGGGACCTTTTATTTTGGATAGGAAATGAATATTCGAAAGGGAGAGGTGGGTGTTGGCTTGCACAGGCTCAGTTGGGAAATGCTTCCACACACACTGCAGGTGATGGTAATAAAGCCTAAGCTCCTCCTGGAGAGATCTTAGCCTTAAACATAAGGCAAAAGCAAAGGTCACAGTGGTGAGGCTTAGTCTGGTTCGTGGAGATTGGTGATTGCATCTCCTTAACGTAACAAAAGGGAGAAAAACAATTTGGAAAAACAGTTAAATGCATCCAAACCCACCCTAGAGTTCCCCGGGGCAGTTAGTGGGTGACAAATGCAGTCCCTCAGCTCCTCACTTTGTGTCTCTGAGCTCATCTTCCTGGCTCTGGTGCAGTTGGTTACAAACAGGAAGCAGGGATGTCCAGAGAGGGGAGGACAGTGTGTGACCCTTTCATCACCTGTCTGAGACTGTCCCAGGTTGAAGTGAAGTCATCACGTCTAGCCCCCTGCCTCCAGGTGGTTGAAATTGCCATTCGGCTGTTTCTTCTATGATTTCACCCAGCCGGTGGTTCACAACCCAAGGGGAAGGCTGCGTAATTTCCTGATTTTCCACTTCCCCACCTGCCTCTTGGCTGTGAGGCAAGGCCCCGAACATTAACCTATATCTTCCATGCTGTAGATGCTTCGCAGGAACACCTAGCTCGTCTGTCTCCTATGGTCAGTCGGCTGAAATTGAGGTCCTGGTGCTAAAATGCGTCTCTGTCAACACCAGGGCCTTGCCTTGCTGGAGAGAAATCAGGACTGTTTAAATTCATATGGTACTTGGATAGCAGATGAGCAAGAAATCAAACTCCCTCTGTTTGCCCCCTTGAGGTCCTAGAACTCGTCAAGAACATTGTGGCTGATGACAGGGTCCAGTTCCACGTGCTGAATGCCGTTGACCCCCTGCCCAACAGCCCCTCTGACTCTCAGGCTTTCGGCTACCAGCTGCTCCGCCAGACCATCCAGTCCGTCTTCCCGGAGGTCCACATTGTTGTCCCAGGTAATGACTTCGTCAGCTGTGGCTGGAGGGAGGTGGGGGCTGTGCCTGTTTCCTCTCCAGTGTCCACTGCCCCACCCCCACCCCAGCTGTTCAGCCTGGAAACAGCTGGCTGCTTCCCCACCTGATGAGACTGGAACTGTATTTTCCCCTCCGAGTGGAAGTGAGAAAGCAAACAGGAAAGGAGCAGAAACAATAAATTAGGTCAGTCAAGCCCAGGTCCTTGCTTAACCCAGGCCAGCCACTCTGGTATGGAGGAGAGGGTTGGCCCTGATTCCCCTCCTCTGGAGGAGCCACAGAGCGGGCCACATTCCCCCCAGTCTGGTTCTGATCTGTTCTAGGACACCAGCTCAGCAGCAGACCTCTGAACCGCAGCCCAGACATGCCTCCTGGCTCTACTGTTGGCATCAACTCCCTTCATCTCTCCCAGCAGCGGCACCTCTGGGACCTATCCCCAGTCTTCCACCATACCTTCCAAATCTGTGCTGTGTGGACAGCGGTTCTCAAATTTAAGAGTGAAAGAGGATCATTTAGAGAGCTTATTAAAATGCAGACTACCTAGACCCACTCCCAAAGATTCGGGTTAACCATGTCTGGAGAGGAACCAGGAATCACCTTTTAAACAAATAGCCTGGGGGATTCTGACACCAGATGAAGGCTGACCACAGTTTGGGATTCTTCAGTCTGTGATGTCAAGAGAAGATGCTCTGATATTAAGACCTGTGTTCAGTTTCCTTCTATGTGGGTTTAATTGTGGATTCCCTTATTTTCTAAGCTCCTACTTAGGACCTGCCCCTTTGCTAGGCATGGCTCCTTAAAGAGCTTAGGGTGAAATTCTGTTATCTCCAAATTCCTCAGGCATGAAAAAAGCAGACTTGTTTTTTTCAATCAACTTAAATCTGACCCACTCCTCAGGAAATTCAACCTCAGATGTTATTGAGGTCTCCAAGCACCCCACGGCCCCCACCTTGGATTGGGCCCTCGGGGTCTTAAGCAACAACGTAGCATTGGGATCCCTTAGCCGGTGGTCATCGGTCGTTGTGGTTACCTCTGAGACATCCATTGTCCCAGCCACAAAGTCACTTCAGGTTGAAGATTTACACTGATTCCCTGGCCTGTCTGGGGTGTGGATCTTTGATTCTAAACCTAAGATCCTCCCTGAACACACCAGGCAGCCATCCCCTCTGAGGTCTGCCACTTCCTTGGACTCCTGCCACAGAGCAGGGCCTGGGTCCCCACCGTCCAGGGATCCTGGCCCTCACAGTTCCAGAGTTGTTCTCTCTTGGCCCTCAAAGGCTCCCTCCTTTACACTCTCACTTCTGGGGCACCTGCCATAATCCCATCAACAGAGTTAGGCTTGTACGGAAAAAAGATAAGCAGACATCAATTGGCAGAAATCCCTAAAGCAAGGAATTGTGAAGGGCCTAATTATCCATTTAAAACCAGGAGTGGAAAGTAGAACAAAACAAATTACCATTGCAAATCACGCCACCCCACTTTATTTTATTTTATTTTATTTTTTTAAAGGTTTTATTTTTCCTTTTTCTCCCCAAAGCCCCCTGGTACATAGTTGTGTGTTGTTAGTTGTGGGTCCTTCCAGCTGTGGCATGTGGGATGCTGCCTCAGCATGGCCTGATGAGCGGTGCCATGTCTGCGCCCAGGATTTGAACTGGCAAAACTCTGGGCCACTGAAGCGGAGCACGCGAACTTAACCACTCGGCCACGGCCACGGGGCCGGCCCCACCACCACACTTTAATTGATGCTCCAGGGGGTCTTTTCCCAAAGAATACTCCTACTGAGGACAAATCCCAGCGCCAGCTGGGGACTGTGGCAACCTGCTACTTTCAGGAGAGTGGGACATTCGAGAGTATCATGGGACTTTCCAAACCTGAGGTTTGACTCTAGGAAGACAGTCATCCTCCAGAGGACAAAAATAACAGGAAATTATGTTCTGCTCTAAGAAGATTGCATGTTACAGCAGTAAAGTTCCCCAGAGAGTGTTTATTTCTGACCTAGGGTGATATACAAGAAAGCTCAGACAATAAAGAAGTGATACCTAGATTTCTGAAACAGTCTGGCTACATATGAAATGAAGATATCAGCCTCCCTGGTCACCACAGAGAGAGGGCACTTAGCTTTGGTACATTCAAGGGATAGCTCGCTAATGTTCTTGGGAGAAAATGCCATGTTTCTGGCTGAAATGGTGTTTTAGTAAAGTTTTGAGAATGGGTAGCCTGAAGGACAAAAATTCATAGCTGCAGCTTCCCAGGAGGGCCCAGGCATTATTCTCTAGTGACCCTGGGGCTTAATTTTCCAGCCAGCCCACCTCCCACCACTGCCTTGTCTTGGTTGCTCACATAAAGCCCCATTCCTCTGCATCTTCCCTTTCTAGGTATTTGCATTGGCAACACAGACAGCAGACACTATACGAACCTTACCACTGGCATCTACCGGTTCAACCCCGTCTACCTGCAGCCTCAGGGCTCCTATGGGTGAGTGAGTGGAATAGGTTTAATAATAGGGGGGAGAGGAGATGCACCTGACCTGTCCCTTTCCCAGCCTGTTCTCCTGACAGTCCACAGAATGGAGGAGAGCCAAGGTTTGCACAAAGTAGAGACACAGTAGAAGCCAACTGGCCAACTTTCCTCGTTGCAGTCTTGCCACTCCCCAGAATTTGTGGGAATTGGCCACTATTTTTCAGAGATGGAGATAATCAGATGATTGCAGAGAACCTGGGGGAATTAGCACCCTTGGGTGCCAGTCTCAGCTCTTCCTCCCTTTCGGAGAGTGCTTACCCTCTGGACCTCATTTCTGCCTAAAATGGGGAGACTCCAGAGTTCTCGATTACCACTCGGTGAAATACAGACACACATGAGGTCAAAGCTGGGCTCGTGTTTTGAATTCTCAGAAGAAAACACGCTATAGGGGTCTAAGACGTGATCACTAATTCTGACTCCTGTGTGTGACTTACTACTTTGTGGGTTCTTCAGCACATTTTCGGTCTTGGGAGTGTGGGGAGATGATTTCCACTTACCTGTCTTCTCATCACATTCAGACCTGATTCTCCACCATAAGTCACTTTCCAACAGCATGAAAATATTTGAATATTTGCTTAAGAACAGCTTTCACGGGTTGTTTTTGTTTGTTTTTTAATGGGGGTGGGGCAGGTACTACTCTTTATTTGCTTTCATCTTTGAAGTTACATGTGTGGTCTGGTCATCTGTTGCATTGTGTTGTGGTGTTGTGTGGAGGCAGGTTGCGGGCCTGACATCCGATGGGGAAGTCCCTAGGTGAAGCAGAGAACCCCATAGGTACCCTGGGCATTTGCCCTTCCTATCCTCTTGTTCGCCTAGTAATGTGGGGGGGGGGGGGCAAGGGGGGTGCTGGCTTAGAGTCTAGCTGGGGACTCTGGCCTTAAGAGAAAGAGAATTAGAAAGATAATTTCCCCTCAGAGGAGAAATTATTGAATGGATTTCAGAGGAGGAGATGATTTTGGACTCCCCAGGAGTTCATCATCATCTATCCCCACTGTTCTTTGCCATGGGCATGGATCCTGGAGAGATGATCAACATGTCACATGAAGCTTCACTTCTCGCTAAGGGCCCCTCCCACCTTGCCCACTTCCTGCCTCTGGAGGGTCCAAGGCCAGTGCTTCAGATGATGTGCGGTGCGGGTACTCTGTAATAACACTTGACCACAGCAGTTGGCTCTCTCTTCTCTTCCCCCAAATCTCTTTCCCTCAGCATCCACGGACGCAATGAGAAAATCTCAGTCCAAGCCTATGAGACCCAGGTGAAGTTCATCTTTGAGTTTATCCAGAATGCTGACAGAGACTGGGTGCTGGTTCCTCACCAGCACGAACTGTAGGGTGGAGGAGCCAGCTGCATTAGGGGTGCCTGATGCTGAGTGAGGACCAACCCAAGGGGGAAGCCAATGTTGATGGAAGTTTTGGTCAAAACCACATTGTAATACATCACCCATCTGCCTTGCTGTCTCCTGAACTCACCCAAGAACTAGGCTGGGGAGTAGGGGGGCCAGCATATTTCTTCTTGCTGTACCTTCCTTTCCCTTCCTCCCCGCTTGGATTATCTAGCTGGCTCTTCATCTCTCCTCTCCTGCCCCTGCATCCCTCCCTTTATCCTCCAATTTATTCTACATCTGGAGCAGGACTTAGGCAAACTGTCATACTACTATAATTACCACAACAGTTGGTCAAATAAAGTGATCTGTGCAGCATCACCTGGTCACTGAGGGGTGAAACTGAGGCAGGGGACTTTGGAGGAATCCCAGACCTCCTGGTTCTGGAAGCTGGAGCCTTGAGAAGAAAGCCTCTGTCCTTGGGCTCCTCCCAAGGGCTCCCTGGGCTTTGCTCCCTCCCCTGCCCTGTTCCTGCCACCTGCTGCTGCTGTCCCACCCCAGGAGGCACTAATCTGTGGAAACATTTCCCTGGCACTTAATGTGGGCTGAGCTCCCAAGGGAAGGGCTCTCGTGATCCAGCCTCTCAGTGGAGGCCAGGCCTGGCACCATGTCCTGGTTCAGACCTATTAAAGGGAAGTGGAGGGCACAGGGTGGGGAGGGAGGGGGGAGGAGACTGGCTTGAGGGGTTCTGCCCTGGCTAGTGAGGCATGAGGAGGGACAAGCTGCCCTCCCTTGGGGACAGCAGAGCCCCTGTCTTTTTTCTCTGGAATCCAACCCTGAGCATACTTGAATCTGCTCAGTAGCTGCCAGGTGGGGGGCATTGGAAGGCAGCATTTCTTGGCTCACTGGCTGGGAGCTGTACTTTGTGCATCACAAGGGACTTGGGGTCACGGAGGGAGGCAGAGGGAGCAGGGACCTGTGAGACTCCCTTTTTTTTCCCTCACCAGACAAGGACCTTTCATGCCTTCCTGGGATTTGTCAGCAGTGGGCTCCTTTTCCCTCCCCCCTCGCCACCTCTACCCCCACCCCCAGTGCCTGTGAGCTATTCCTTGGAGCTCGGGCTTAATGGGAAGTATTAGAAACACAGTGCGGGGATTATTTGAGATTTTTTGCTACTCCATGATTCACATTCCTTCCCTCACCCTCCCTTTTTTGGCCAATTCAGTACTTATTCAGCCTTTGTTAAGGGGTGAGCTGAAAAACAAAACACTCCTTCACGTTTGTACAGAGCTGTGTAAAATGCTTTCATCCACCTTACCTCATCGGAGCCCCTCAAGAGCCCCATGAAGAAAGTACTGCTCCCCCTTCTTACCAGGAGGACTTGGTTCTCAGAGAAGTTACACAGATTCAAACCCTTGTCACCTGTCCCCAAACTCACTGTTACTCCATGATCCTAAGTTACTGATGGCATCCACTTCCCGCTGATTATCCTATTTGATCCTGACAACTCTGAAGTGTTAGCGCCCGTTGTACAGCTGAGGCAGCTGAGACGGAGGTTAAGTATTGTTCAAGGTCATGCAGGTGTTAGGGGCAGTCTCTCTGAATCCAAAGCCTGTGCTAATAGTACTGCAGAGGAAACTGAAACTCAGAGACGTCATCTGCCCAAGGTCACACAGTTCTTAAGGGGCAGCCCCAGATTCAAATGCCCATCAAAAATCCCCCAGTCCGGGCTTTTTTGCTTGCCCCACACTGCCCGTCCCAAGAACCTGTGCTGGTGGCTCATTTGTTCCGATCCAGGGAGATCTCAGAGACAAAGACTGCTCTCCTGTTGGATTTGGTTCTCAGCTCAGGCTCTCTGTGTTCCCCTGGCTGACCTCTCCCTAGTCACACCTCTCCCTCTGTCTGCCAACACTCCTTACCACCCCCAGCCCCACCCCCAGCTTCTGGGTTCAGCCCTTCTCCTTTCTCTGAGTTTGCGGACAGCCTAGTCTCTAATGATCTGTGGGATGACAGAGAAGAATGAGCAGGGGACCCTGTCCCCATCCGGTCTCACCACTCTCTTCTAGCGTCTGAAAGGATAGTCTTCTGAGCCCCCAGAGTAGAAAGGAAGGCTTTTGAAGGAACTGCTCCAAACTCTGCTCAGAGAACAGACATTCCAGGCCCCTGAAGGCTCCTGGAGAGAGCAGCTGAGAGTGCTGGCTGGGCAGGGTGGGGAGTGAGTCTGGGACTTTCCTCCGCCCCTGCGCCCATCCATCCACCACTCCCCAAATTCACCTTGAAAGAACGCCGGCAGATAATCACAGGTGTACCCTCCATCCTCATGAAGGACTTAGCTCAAGCTTGTTCCTCACACCTCACTCCCTAAGGCTGGAAGGAGGACAAAAGATTCCAAGCAAAGGGAATGGGAAAGGAAAGGAGTGAAGTTTGACTGGGGTCCCTTGGTTTTGAACCTGGGTTGCTAAAAATTTGACCATTGTAGATCCAGTATTCTTTTCCTCTTTCCAGAGGAGAGATAATAGAGACAAAGTTACTACCGAAGAGCTGAACACTTCATTAATTTTTTTGAATTTAACTCTAATTAAATATTTTTATAAAAATGAAACTATTTGCGATTTTAATGTTCACTGTCGATGTAGCTGACAATAAAAAGAGTATCATGTTAAATATATGTTGCATCTATAGCTACAAATATAAAAATGTAAGAAGAATATAAATTGTTTAACACTACCGAATTTTCCTCAGCCAGCCTGTGCAGTGTTGCAAATACTACACTAATTCCTGAGCGCCTCCAGCACCAGACTGGAACTAAGAGGAACAAGAAAATGGCCGCTCAGCACTGCTGGGAAATGCGTGTCATGCAGGCATCTACTCAGTTATGCTATCTGAGAGGAAGGATTTTACAAGTCAGTTTTCTTTTCTCTTAGCTAAGCGCTCTGGCAGCTCAATTCCTCCCTGCGCTCCAAAGGCACGTCTTCTCCAAAGTTCACAGTGACACCATCCACAAACATTCAGGGCGTTCAGACGTAATTTTTTTTTTTCCTGAAGACATAGGGCAAGATTTGGAGAGATGTGTTTCTCTAGGGCCTGAACTGTGTTCATCTCAGGAATGTCTGTTTAGGGTGACCCGTTGCTCTGTGCCAGCACTGAGTGCTGGATCTCAAGTGACAAGAACACCCCTGGACTTTTAATAGATTTCCTTCTTTTGTGGTTGTCATATATGGCGCCTTCTAAAGCATGAAGCCCTGGGCAGGGGGCTCTCTTGCCCAAGCCTAAGAGAGAAGGTCTTATTTTATATACTCCATGGTGCCTGGTCTGGGAAATCAGGAAGGCCTCTGTGGTCGTGAATAAGCTCAGACTTCAAGACTGATTAAGAGTTAACAAGGCAAAGAGTTGAGGTTGGAGGTTGTGTCAGACAGAGAAGAGAGCGTGCAGAGACTATGAGGCAGATAAGAGTGGTGTACCTTCCAGAAACTGAAAGGAGGCCTGTTTGGGACTTTCAAGTCAGGGTAGGGGTTTTGAACTGTGACTTGAGGACAGTGGGAAAAGGAGGAACAGTTAAGAGGTGGTTTTCCTTTTTTCTTCCTTCCATCTTTCTGTCCCTCTGTTCTTCCTTTTATTCTTTCTAACACTGACACAGTGATTACTATATGCCAAGCACTGTTCTAAAGAATTGATCTATGTGTAAACTCATTTAATCTAATAATTACCCTTTGAAGTAGGCTGTTACAATATAGCAGTTGAAAACTAGTGGCTTGGAGAAAAGTAGATGGAGTAAAAAGTTATCTAGGTTAGTCATTAGGGAAATGCAAATCAAAATCACAATGGAATACCACTTCACATCCACCAGAATGGGCATAATCAAAAAAACAGAAAATAAATGTTGGTGAAGATGCGGGGAAATTGAAACCCTTGTACATTTACTGGTGAGATGTAAAATGGTGAGGCTGCTGGGGAAAACAGTGTGTTGTTTCCTCAAAAAGTTAAACATAGAATTACCATATCAGGGGCTGGCGCCGTGGCCGAGTGGTTAGGTTCGCGCGCTCCACTGCAGGCGGCCCAGTGTTTTGTTGGTTCGAATCCTGGGCACGGACATGGCACTGCTCATCAGGCCACGCTGAGGCAGCGTCCCACATGCCACAACTAGAAGGACCCACAACGAAGAATATACAACTATGTACCGGGGGGCTTTGGGGAGAAAAAGGAAAAAAATTAAATCTTTAAAAAAAACAAAAAGGATTACCATATCACCTAGCAATTCCACTCTTAAGTGCATGCTCAAAAGAATTGAAAACGGGGCTGCACCATGGCCGAGTGGTTAAGTTTGTGTGCTCCGCTTCGGCGGCCCAGGGTTTCACTGGTTCAGATCTTGGGCGCAGACATGGCACCACTCGTCAGGCCACGCTGAGGTGGCGTCCTACATAGCACAACCAGAGGGAGCTACAACTAGAATCTACAGCTATATACTCCAGGGCTTTGGGAAGAAGAAGAAGAAGAAGAAAAAAAGAAGATTGGTAATAGTTATTAGCTCAGGGCCAATCTTTAAAAAGAAAAAGAAAACAGGTATTCAAACAAGTTTGTACGTGAATGCTCATAGCAGCACCATTCACAATTGCCAAAAGGTGGAAACAGCCCAAATGCCCATCAATAGATGAATGGGTAAACAAAACATGTTATAGCCATACCATGGTCTATTATTCAGCCAGAAAAAGGAATGAAGTACTAATACATGCTACAACCTGGATGAACCTTGAAAACACTGTGCTGAATGAAAGAAGCCAGACACAAAAGGTCACATATTACCTAGTTCCATTTACATAAAATGTCTGTAATAGGGAAATCCATGGAAACAGAAAGCAAACTAGTGGTTGCCAGGAGCTAGGGAGAGAGGGGAGTGGAAAATGACAGCTTAATGGGTAAGAGTTTCCTTTTGGGGTGTGGAAAATGTCTTAGAACTAAATAGAGGTGATGCTGCACAACATTGTGAATATACTAAATGCCAATGGAATTAGCCTTAAAACGGTTAATTTTATGTGAATTTCACCTCAATTTAAAAAAAAAAATCAATACCAAAAAAAGGGTACTTAGGAAGTGGAGTCAATGGATAGCACTTGGTGACGGATGGATGGCGAGAAGGTGGGGAAGTGCCGGAAGGAATCACAAATGACTCCCAGGTGACTATCTTGAGCAAGTGGGAGAGTGACTCCATTTACCGAGGTGAGGAAGACGGAAGAAGGATCAGATATCTAGGAGATGATGGGCTCCATTTTGGATATAACAAGTTGGAAGTGCTGGGACATCCAAGTCTGGAGCTCAGAAGAAACGTCTAAGACAAAAGTATTGGGGAGGCCATAACATAGCACCATAAATTGGCACTGTGAGATTGAAGGAGACTCAATTCCTAAGGGTCTAATCAGGAAGAAGAACCAAATTTGTAAATTTAAATTAGAATGTTAAAAGACACATCTGATAATAGACTGTTATCTAAAACATACAAAGAACTCTTAAAATTGAACAAGGGGCCGGCCCCGTGGCACAGCAGTTAAGTACACACATTCCACTTCAGCAGCCCAGGGTTCGCTGGTCCGGATCCCGGGTGTGGACATGGCACCGCTTGGCATGCCATGCTGTGGTAGGCATCCCACATATAAAGTAGACGAAGATGGACACGGATGTTAGCTCAGGGCCAGTCTTCCTCAGCAAAAAGAGGAGAATTGGCAGCAGACATTAGCTCAGGGCTAATCTTCAAAAAAAATAAATAAATAAATTCTCATTCCTGGTGGGAATACAACATGGTACAGCCACTTTGGAAGCCAGTTTGGTGGTTTCTTACAAGACTAAATGTACTCTTACAGTATGATCCAGCAATCACGCTCCTTGATAGTAACCCAAAGAAGTTGAAAACTTACGTGTACACAGAAACCTGCACAGATGTTTTTAACAGTTTCATTCATAACTGCCAAAAATTGGAAGCGATCAAGATTACCTTCAGTAAGTGAATGAACAAACTGTGGCACATCCAGACAATGGAATATTATTCAGCGCTAAAAAGAAATGAGCTATCAAGCCATGAAAAGACATAGAGGAAACTTAAATGCATATTGCTAAGTGAAAGAAGCCAATGTGAGAAGGCTCCATACTGTATGATTCCAACTATATGACATTCATTCTGGAAAAGGCAAAACTATGGAGACGATAAAAAGATCAGTGGTTGTGGGAGGGGGGTAGTTATGAGTAGGCAGAGCACAGAGGGTTTTTAGGGCAGTGAAACACTCTGTTGATAATATAATGGTAGAAATATATCATTATACATTTGTACAAACGCAGACTCTACAACACCAAGTATGAACCCTAAGATAAACTGTGTGGACTTAGGGCGGTTCTGATGTGTCAATGTAAGTTCATCCTTGGTGAAAAATGTACCACTCCCATGAGAGATGTTAATAATGGGGAAGGCTAGGCATGTATAGGGGCAGGGAGTATATGGGAAATCTCTGTACCTTCCTCTCAATTTTATTATAAACGTAAAACTGCTCTAAAAATAGAGTCTTAAAAAAAATTAGAATGTGTCAGCGGACATCACGGAAATTTTACAATATAAGGCATTAAAAATTAATTTAAATTTAAAAATATAAAGCCTCTGTGCTCAAGGACCTTGTAATCTAGTTGGGAAAACAAATCTACCACATAAAACAAGAAGTCATGTAAAATAAGTCTTAAGCTGTGTAACTGATCATTAAAGACCAACGTTTCGTCTTCGCCCTCCACTCCTCTGTATGCCTCTGGCCGCATACTGAAAAACCTGATATTCCTTGCAAATGCCACGTTCTCCTTTGCTTCTGGAGATGCTTTTCTCCACCGTTTTCAATTCTTTGAGGTGTATTCTTGGGAGTGGAATTTCTGGGTGGTATGGTAATTCTAGGTTTCACTTTTTGAGGAAACAGCAAACTGTTTTCCACGGCAGCTGCACCATTCCTGCTAGGAATGCACAAGGGTTCCAGTTTCTCCACATCTTCACCAACATTTGTTATTTTCTTGTTTTTGCTCTGTTTTTTTTTGTGCCCAACCTAGTGTTTGTGAAGTGGTATCCCATTGTGGTTTTTGATTTGCATTTCCCTAACGACTAACCTAAATAACTTTTTAATACACCTACTTTTCTCCAATCCACTGACTTAATTTTGACCTGTTACATTGCAACCGCCCACTTCATAGGGTAATAATTAGGATTAAATGAATAATGTAAATCCACACAGGAAGATTCAATTGAAGCATCTTCATGTCTGAAGACTTCCAGAGCCTTCCCAGACGAAGTTCAGTGTTTCCTCCTATGACAAAGGTATGTCTCTTGATGCTCCCCAGGAGGTTCTAATATGCAGCCATGGCTGAGAACCCCCAGGCTGGGGCACTGTTCCCCAAACTGGTCGGATCATGAGAGTCATCTGGGGCACTAATTAGAAGGGTAGATTTCCTGGCCCAGCACCAGATCTTTGGAAACGGAATTTCCAGGAGAAAGGCCTGGAAATCTATATTTTAAAAGAAATGCCCACAGGTGATTCCTATGACCAGGCCAGTTTAGGAAACCCTGGCTAGTAGATAATCAAAGGGCAGTAAACGCAGAGGGCAGTGTGAAACTAGATCATCTGTTTTGCAAAATATGATCTGCTTGCATCCTGGCTCTGGACAGATAAAGCTTACGTATCTTTGGCCGATGACCCACTGCAGGGACGCTGCCCTGAGACTAGCTCCCCACCCGCATCCACACGCTGCGACTGTCCATCTTTAACCCTGCGCACTCTGTGAAGTCTAGGCTTCAATGTGAGTCCCAGAGAGAGGCTGAGCTGCCCCTAATCCTCGTTTGTGGCTCTTCCTCTTTGGTGAAATCATAATATTCCTACTATGTGCAAGAAATGTTCCAAATGCTATATTATCAGTAATCTTCACAGCATCTCTGAGAAAGAGACCAGTGTCCCCATTTTATAGATATGGTCCTGAGACATAAAGGAGCTTGCCGAAGGTCGCACACCTAATATGTAGGTGAGCATGGATTCAAACCCATGTGATTACAAAGCTGTGGCACATTCCACTCTGCAGCACGGCCTCTTAAAGATTACTTCTCTATTCCCAGTTATAGTTCACCAGACTATTTTGCTTGCTGCTAAGCCTTCCCAGTTATACCCAGTAATTTCAGAACTATAGCTCCAAAATACTGGAATCATCCTGCCTAGAGGAATCCAGGGTGGATATCCAGGGGGCTTTGGGAAAGGGGAGCTCAGTTAGAGAGATGCAGAGAGGATGGTGGGAGCAACTGGCTCTGAGCACAGATGGCCTCACTTCCCCATCCCACCCCCGTCACTGCATCCTCCTAGAACTGAAGGAAGCCGGAAGGGGATGTCACCACAGCTCTGCGCAGCAGGAAAGAGGCTGACCTCTGGGAGGGAGATATCAGCGGAGGGGTTATAGCAAAGGGAAAAATGGGAGGGGGCACCCCTTCCCCAGCAGAAACAAAAGACAGAAAAGTTTCCAGCCATGTCAGGCCAGTCTTGTGATTATACCACACTAGTTAGTGGATCCAGAATTTGCAGGGCTCTGGAATTTTCTGATGTTTCATGATGGGTATCCAGGTAGTCCCCTGGTAGACAGCAGCTGTTTCTAAAGGAAGGCCATGGGACTGGGATGACCTCAGCATAGAGGCTAAATGAACTGTATATTAGGAACAGTGCCACACAAGACTGAAGAAGGCTGCCCCACAGAGGCAATTCCCTCACAGGCTCCTCCAGAGGCCTCTGGCAGTGATTAACACCTCCCCCTTCCCCAAAACCCCCCACTTCCACCAATAATCTCATATCCAAGTGAAAACACTGTGCTTGCTATACAAATGCCATCTCATGCCACATCATCTAACCCTTCTCCAACTAGACTGCTACCCCAATATAGAAAATTCTGGAGCTATCCTAGCCTCATTGTCTTCTGGAGGACCTGGGGAGGGGATGCTTGTGAGTCTGTTAGGGTGTCGCGAGGGGGAAATCTCTCTCCTATAGTAATGGGAGTCAGTCAGAGACTTCTGACCTGCCCTGGTATCAGCTATAGCTGAATGAGAAAGAGAGGACACAGGAGAGAAAGACGGTGACAGAAAAGTGCTGTAGAATGCCACAGGCCTGGCGAAAGACTTCCTAGAGAAGGGGCTGGCAGTGATTAATGGTCTTCCATCTTCAGGATGGACATTACAGGCCATGAGGACGTTAAAGCCAGATCTGAACAAGAGTCCACAGTAGGGAGCTAGGAACAGGACCCTGCAACCAAAGTCTCAAGGCCTCTCCTTCAGAGGGGGAAAGTGTTTCTAAGTATAGAAGAGCTCTCGGCTAACAAGCTTTCAGAGTGGGCATGTCTTGAGGCAGGAGGCGGGCCTAGGTGACCTTTGGAGGTTCTTGTCGTGCTCAGAAACCCTCACTGTCCCCTTGACATCACCACCCCTCCACCCCCAACTGAGTCTCTCCTGAAGCATCTGGCTGGCTTGCTACCTGCTGCCAGTTCCTGTCTTTTCATCTGTGACCTCCGCTTCCTACATCCGTGCTTCCCTCTTCACAGACTGTAGCTATTTCTGCTCTTCGGTAGGGAAGGGCTGGGTGTCTTCCCCTTCCCAAGGTCACAGCTGACTGGGCTGGAAGGAAATCTGCTCCCTCCAGCCCCTCTTGGTGTTGGGGGGCCTTGTGGTATGGGGACCAGCACAACCCAGGGCACACTGCCCAGATGAATCTCATCCATTTCATCCATCATTCCTTCAGCCTGTTTACTAAGTACCTACTAAGTGCCAGGAGCTAGGAATACACTAGTGATCAGAATAGACATAGCGCTTATAGTCTTATCTTAGTGGCCCTGAGGCTTCAGAAGACCCCTAAACCAAGGTCTTCTGTATTTATATACTCACAGAGATATTTACAATACCTATAGCCAACAAAGAAGTCATTTGAAATCTATAAAGAACTCCTACTAAGCAATAAGACAGAAAGCCTAATAGAAAATGGACAAAATACTTGACCAGATATCCAAATGGCAAATAAATATATGAAAATGTGCTTAACCTCATTGGTTATCAGGAAAATGCAAATCTAAGCCACAATGAGATACCACTACACACCCCACCAGAATAGCTAAAATTTTTAAATCCTTTTATATCGACAGTACGAAGTGTTCATGAGGATATGGAGCAACTGGAACTCTAAGACAGTGCTGGCAGGAATGTAAATTAACGTGAGCACTTTGGGAAATTATTTAGTAGCCTTTACTGACACTAAACCTATGCCTACTCCATGACCCAGAAAGTCTTTTCCTGGGGATATAGCCAACAAATAGGAACGTGAGTGTACCAAGGGACACAAACAAAACTGTTATAGCAGTATTATTCATAATAACTCGAAATTGGGAACAACCCAAATGTCCATCAACAAAATAATAGATAAGTTGTGGTATATTCCTTTAATGGAATACTATACAGCACTGAAAATGAAGGGGCTGCTGCCCCCACAAGGTCCTGCAGGAATTTCACAAACACACATGAAATCATACCTACTGAATCGTTTCATTTATATCAAGTCTAAAGGCAGGCAAAACTAATCTGCGGTGTCAGAGGTTACCTTTGGGAAGGAAGGTAGGGTAGTGACTGGGAGGGGCTATGAGGAGGGCCCCTGGGGAGCTGGTAGCGATCTAATTCCTGATCTGGGTGGTGGTTCTATGGGTATGTTCACTGTGTCATAATTTGTCACACTTAGGCTTTGTGCACTTTCCCACGTGTCTGGTATACTTTGTTTAAAAAAAAAATGCCCACAGGAGAGAGGAACTGTTTTGGGGTGGGTAAAAAGTGGAAGGTGGGAAGGGAAGAGCGGGAAGATCAGGATTTTGTGTATAAGTCTCCAGCCCCTGAGTGAGAAGTCTCCAGATACATCAGCCTTGATTGCCCACCGACCCTACACCACGATTCACAAATGGATCCTTTTGGATGGAGCCCAATGTTTCCTAGCCCAGCAGCTACTTCTGTCTCCAGGCAGAGAGACCCAGTGTTTGAATCCAAAATTGGCGTTCTAAGACACTGACGTTTCCTCTCCTAAGTCCTCTGAGACTGCAGGCCCTTGATGCAAATGTCCCGGCAGCTGAGCTGGAATAATCCTGAGCACTGGTGTGGGAGGTCGGGGGCAGGGTTGTAGGTGTTTGTCATCCTTGTCCAAAGGAATTACCCGCTCCGGTTACTGTGTGCGTCTCTCCGCAGGAGGAAGGGGCCCCAAAGGCTTCGTACCAGCACTGTGTTCTCTCCCCAGGCACACGCCTGCTCGACACCAGCCATCCAAGAGTCTGGAGTCATGCTCGAGCGCCCCCTGAGCCACTTTCCGGGAGGAAAAGGGCAGGAAGGAACCACTGGTCACAGGTTCCACCGAAAAGAGGGAAAACCTGGGGTGGCGGTTCCGTTGTGGGGGAGGTCACACCCCCTGCACAAAACCATCCCAAAGGGAACTGGTCCTGACTTGCGTTGGAGAGGTGGAGGTGCCGCAGAGAGGAAGTGGCAAGGGCAGATGGGAACACCCCTCTTTGATCCCGCAAGGTGCGTCAGGGAAAGTTGGATTTCGTTCGCTGGGACGGAGACCTCTCTCTCCGCGCGGCCACCAGGATCAGTGGGTGAGAGGAAGCCACGCTCCCCTCCGCCCCTAGCTCAGGTGGTGCGTGCGGGACCCCAGCCACGAGTCTGACCTCTTTTCCCTCCCGCCCGCCCGTCCCCACCCCTTTCAAAGCTGGGACTTTATTAAGGCCGGTTCCGTCAGGGCTGAGCCATTTGCTCAGAGGAACGCGCACTCTGGCGGAAGCGCGAGGTGACGAGCCAGCAGCGGGGCGCCGTGTCCAAGAACAAGGTAGGGCCGGATCCCCGCGGTACGAGCGCGCGGAAGGGGCGCGGGATGCGCCGGCGGCCGCGGGGTCAGCGCCTGGCTGCGCGAGAAGCTTTCCCGTTCTTCCCGAAGGCCGGAGGCGCAAGGGAACACACATGCCCTTAAACGGCGCGGGCGGCGGGCGGCGGGCGCGGGGCCCCGGAGCCCGTGGCGCCTCCAGCCGGGGCCGGTTCCCGTCACTCCCCGCTCGGCGCTTCCCCGGCGCCCCGCCTCCAGGGCCCCGACGCGAGGAAAGGGGCCGGGCCGCGGCAAGCCCGCCCCTGCCCCGTCCGCGATTGGCTCCCTCAGGTGTCCATCCGGAACCTATTTTTGATGGAGGAGGGGGTGCCACCCAGTCTGCCCCAGATCACGTTTGCCGCCGGCAGCGGAGCAGTCGGGCCCGAGTCCGCGGGCGAGAAGCGGTTAGGGGCCAGCGAGCTCGGCTCCGGTGCCCGGTCCGCGTCCCCCCGCCCAGGCCCGAGGCGGTATCCTGCCCCCCCGGCCACCTCCCCTCGTGGAAGCGGAGCGGCGGCCTGGCAGCAACGCAGAGGCGAAATGTAGCGAGCCGGGTGTCGCGGCCGGACGCTCACCTTGGTCAGGGGTGTGGGGGGCACGCCGGGGGCCGAGGAGGACGGCTGAGGAGGAGGAGTGATGAGAAGGGGGGGAACCCTGCAGCCCCCGAGACCACGGGTCCCTGCTGCCGCCCGCCAGGCGCCCCCCTTCCTCCGGAGCGAGGGGCAGGTCAGTCCCGTTGGGGCGGGGGCGCGGGGGGGCCGAAGGCGGGAGCCCAGGCGCGCGGCGCGGTTGCTGAGTCTGAGTCGGAGAGAGGCGAGGAGGCCACCCAGTTACTCCTCCCCTTCCCTGGGTTTGAGGATAGTAAAACAGGTCTTTTTCGTCCCGTCCTCAGGGTATCCTGGTTCGGTTCTGCTGCTCTCATCGCAGGGCCTTCGGCCGGTCTGAGGTCTCTATTGGAAGGCGGCGGGGAGGGACGGGCTTCTCTGCCTGCGAGCCCCCTTTCAGGTTAAGCGGCCTGCCAGGACGACGGGAGGGCGGGGCAAGTTTCGGCAGACTCAGAAACTTTTCTGGCTTGGGGCAGTGGACCCTGTCCTGCTCAGAGGTTTCCTCCTGAATCTCTAGGGAGGGTCTTTGAAAGAACCAGGGGGCTGTGTTTAAGGAGACTGGCAAAGGGAGTCCTGGTGACTCGAGTGGGTAGAAGAGGAAATTCTCGTGGGCCAGTTAACTGGAGTTTGGTCCACCCTTTCCCAAACGAGTTGACTAATTGTGTTTGAATACTTTAGGGCCTATTCATCCTACCTAGGGGAATTCTCTTTAAATTTATTTTTTTCCTTGTAAGAGCTGTTCTGGTGAAATGGAATAGGGTGGGATTGAGGCCTGGGGATTCCTTGAGGCAGGAAAAGCAGGGCTGTCACTGCTGAAGAGGCGTGCATTGGGAACAAGTGCATTTTGGCTTGTGCTGCTCTGCTTTTTGTTTTTGTTTTATTTCTTATTTTTTGAGTTGGTGCTTTTGTGTTTTTGTTTTTTAAGAATTCCATTATATCCAACTCTCAGTAACCCTGGGGAACAGGGCAAACCGAGGGAACTGAAATGTGTGCATAATAACCAGCAGTTTTACCCTCTTTCTCTTCAACCTGAGATAACTCCCTCGTCCTATCTGACAAGCTCACAGGCCAGAGCAGGGAGAGGACTCGAGACAGAGGCCTGGATCCCAGTCCTGCGTCGGAGCTTTTTGTAACACTGTTGACTCTCAAGGGCAGGAGTGGGTAGGCCCTGGCTCTTGGCCTTGGTCTGACAGGCTTGCCCCATTGCCCAGGGAGTCCTTCTATTTTTTTTTTCAGGGGCTAGGGTGTTTGGGGGTCTGGGACCTTTACTCAGTGATCAGCTTCTTCCTGTTTCTTTGCCCAGTGCCACTGTCTTGTGACTGTAAACAATCACTTTCGACAGTGGGGTAGCTGTGTGGCAGGGAGTTTGTGACTGAATTTGTAAGTGACCCCACTGGGAGACCACACTTAAACAATCCTGGGTTCTTAATGGGCATTCAAGAAGGCATCTCCCTCAGGACATCCCTGCCCACCGCCAGTTGCTGAGAGGACAGTGCCGGTGTCCCCTGCACAGCATCTTCCCGGTCCCAGGCTGGCCACATCTCGTTGCTGTTGACCATGGTGGTGAGCCCTGTGGGGCGGTGGGTTGCTGGATGGGAAGATGCAGAGAGAGTGCCTGCTGGGCCTCCAGATGTCACAGCGCAGGAATGAGTAATTTTAGTGGAAAGAAGGAGGCAAATAGCAAACTCTATGCCTACCTTGTGGGAGAATTCTCCCAGTAGGAGCTGTCCTTTGCTGTATCTTAACATTCTCTTTTTCTTGTCTTCTTCCTTCTCACATAAGGTCTTCTACACAGATTCTCGTAACTTTAAGGACCAGGGATTTGGGGAGGTACAAGTTCTTCCCAGGAAGGAAGGAGATCTCTGGAAGAGAGGGAAGAGACGGCAGACACTGCCCTGGGACCAGCGGAGCCTGAGGAGCTGTGGGCAGCTGAAGGAGCCCAGCCAGAGGCGTGGGAGGGAGCCGCAGCCCCACGCCGAGGCTGCGTTCTGAAAGATTTGAACTTAAGCTACTTTTTGTGAAAGAAGGGCCACCTCGGAGGGCACCCCAGACTTCACTGGGCTCTTCTACTCTGGATGTCCTGTCCTGAGCAGCCTGCTGCTGAGAACCAAAGAAGATAAGAGGCCAGATCACTTCTACAAGCATAGCGCTGGCCGGCCAGAGTCAGGCATCCACACCCCTCCTGGCTGGCTGCAGAGGCTGGCGAGGACTCGCGCGTTTCCCTCCAGCTTGCAGCTTCAGTGCTTGATGGGGCTGCCTGTTGGTGGATCAGCTTTTGCAGCGCCTAGTAGGAGCGGAGAGCCGTGGGAAGAGGTCCCACGGCACTCAAGCCTGGGTTCCTCCCAAGACTAAGTTCTTCCCTGAGTTAGACAGGGAGAGAGAAAGCAAGAAAGAGGAAATTTCCCCCACCCCTCCTCCCTTCCCGTCATGTCCTCCAAGCCAGAGCCAAAGGACGTCCACCAGCTGAATGGGACTGGCCCTGCTGCCTCACCCTGCTCTTCCGATGGCCCCGGGCGAGAGCCCTTGGCCGAGACCTCGGAGTTCCTGGGGCCTGATGGGGCAGGGGTAGAGGTGGTGGTGATTGAGTCTCGGGCCAACGCCAAGGGGGTTCGGGAGGAGGACGCTCTGCTGGAGAATGGGAGCCAGAGCAATGAAAGTGACGACGTCAGCACAGACCATGGGCCTGCACCACCGTCCCCACTCAAGGAGACCTCCTTTTCCATCGGGCTGCAAGTGCTGTTTCCCTTCCTCCTGGCAGGCTTTGGGACTGTGGCTGCTGGCATGGTGCTGGACATCGTGCAGGTAGGACCTGGGTATGGCAGCTCTTGACCATGAGCTGTGGGGCCACCTTTTCCTCCTAGGAAACTAACTCTTGGAACTTTCTCTCCACCTCCCTGTCAGAAGCAGCTGCTGCTTCCTAGAATACTGTTTGCCTTTGGATCATGTTCTCAGGTTCTTCTTGGTCTAGTTATTGTCTACAGAAGCCTCAAGGAAGCCCATTAGCCCTCGAGAGATGGTCAGGGCATTATTGCTTAACAGAAGCAGGAATGGTTCCAGAGCTCCGGCTTGGAAGAGAGATGGAACAGGGTTGTTGCCTGCGTCCCTCCTGAGCATTCCTGCTGAGCCCAGCTCAGTAGGAAACGTTTAGATGAGTCTCCTCTTTATGCTCTCCTTTCCCTTCACTTGGGGTTTCAAGGATACCCATAGTAGAAAGGTCAGTTTCAAGTCTCCTCTCCATCCTCCTGCTGGGCAGGAATTTGTCCAGCTGCCAAGAGGGTCTCAGATTAAATGGGAAGGTTCTTAAAAGCATTCTGTGTTGCTTATCTGCCTGTAACCTTGGCAGTCTCCTTGGGGAATCGGGTTGGGCCCATGCTGTCTGATGCGTGATTTGGGGGTGTTGGCATGGCAAGACCCAGAAGTGCTAATTATGGGGACAAAATGTAACCAGGCCGAGGCAGATGTAACCAGTCCCTCCTCTTTGCTCCTTACCTGTCTTTCATGAACCTACCCTGGGCAAAGAGGGCTCTTCTGAAGCTACTGAGTAGAATTCAGGATAAGAACTGGCAGGACCTGGAAGCTAAGAGCCAGGGATATGCCATGTTAGCATGTTGTCGTTTAGGACTTACCTGGAACCTCTAGGTCCGAGGGATAGTTAAAGTCCTGTTTCCAGGTGAAGGTTTTGAAGCGCAGCAAGGCGGGCAGAGCTTTCTGAAGGTGCTGGGTTTATCCAAGTCAGTCATTAGCATGGATCAGATTCCTGCTGAGTGCTGGCCCCTGTCCTAGGTATTCGGAGAAATACAGAGGCCGGAGGAGATCTGGCCTCTGCCCCAGTGTGTCCCTGACCGTGAGATCTCTCAGGATGACGTGGAGCTCAGCATCCCCTCCCCTGTGCCAAGCTAACCCTGTAAACAATGCGTGTGGTGATGCAGAGTCCTGCTGGTGGATCTCACCATGCCTGTGCCCCAGGGAACGGAGTGTGGTTGCTTCTAGATGTTCCCTGAACCCCTTCAGGAGAACCTTCCCTTGCTAATGAGGATGGTGTGTATGTCATGCCAAAGTGCTTTGTTCGGCCTCCCCTCGCCCCTAGCCTGTATGTGGAGGATTGTCCCCCCTGCGGGTTAGGAAGCCAGCCTGGAGCTGGGAGGGCGGGCTTTGGATTCTTCCACTAGTGGCTGCCCCTCCTCCTGGGCAGTGAGTGGGGTCGTGGGAGGAGGAGCAATGAGACTGGGGCAGCGGTTTCTCCACCTCTTCCATCCCTTTCCTGTGGCCTTGGTTCTCATTCTTAGAGTTTTTGAGTTCTGGTTTGCTGGTGAACTGGGAGAGGGTTGTTTTATTTTCTGGATGATGATAATGGTAGTGGGGAGCACTTGCTGGGCTCCTCTGGGGGAACCATGATCATCTGCATTTTGTAGAGAGGGAGTTTATGGCTTAGAGGGATTGGCTAACTTGTCCCTGGTCATCTGGCTCCTCCAAGCTTGCGCTGGTACCCTCTGTGGCCATCACCGTGGCCATGGTTCACCAGCTGGTTAAAGACTCTGGGAGGAGTCTGCTCTCTTTGTCTCCCTTGAAGAACAGGGTGGACTGGAAACTGGAACAATTGGAGTTATATTCTGAAGTGAACAAGAACAAAAGTTCTTAGAAGGGATGGGGAGCCCTCTGCCATCCCACACACTCAGAGAGTTCTAGAGCTGGAAAAGGCTTTGACATCTTGCTCCACCCCCACGAGCCTGGGACATGGAGAGAACTAGGTAGGAAACCTTTGGGGCCTAACCAGAGTGCCCATCAAGGGCCAGCATTTGCCCTCCATGTGGCACCTAGGCTCACCCCAGAGTGAGGGCCAGTTGTTATGGATGACAATGGCTGGTTTGTCCTTGTCACCCCCCCAGCCTCCCTGCCCCAGCTGGGCTGGAGCAGGCCGTGCAGATGGCTGCAGTGATATCATGGGAGGGGGTGGTACAGAAAGACAGGACGTGGGACCACAGAGAGATCTTTATTCCACATCCAGGGGAGCAAAAGGGGTGACTGACAATCTCAGATTCAGGAAGAGCAGGACGATTTCTAAGGCTTCGCACCTGCATGTCCCTCACAAGCTCAGATGGCCTTCCGTGGGACAGAGTTGGGACGGCCTGGGAGATGGGGCTGTCTGGAGGAGTTGGCTGTGGAGTAGTCTCAGTGTCTCAGGGCAGCTGAGCAGAAGGCTGTGCTGGTGCAGATGTCTCCTTGTCCAGGGCCCCTCATCTTTCCCCACTACTGCAGAAGACCCAGTGTCTTCCGGGAAGGCCCATTTCTGTCTCCTCTTATCTACCCTCCTCTCCACTTAACGTGTACAGCCAGCGTCTGCAGGGAGATAAGGGGCTGGTGGACTGGCCCAAAGCAGGGAAAGGGTAAATGGACTGTGATCTGCTGCAGCTTCCGTACCATGGCTTTTTGGAGGGAAAGCAGGAGTGGGCCTGATGTTGGAATTGAAGGGGTTGGGATATGGGTGCATCCACACTGCAGATCTTTGTGTCCTGCCCCCTCGTTTGGTCTGAGGCTGCTGCAGGGCCTCTCACTCCCTTTTCCTGTCAGCCTTTTGAGGGATGGGGGGTGGCCAGAGGTGGCGTGCTGACCTTCACTGGAATTCCCAGCTGTGTTAAGACAGGTGGGACTCCTAGGTCCTTGTTTTAACTCACTGTTCACTAGCTGGAGCCAGCTCTGGTGGTCTAGTGGTTAAGATTCCTCGCTCTCACTGCCGTGGCCTGGGTTTGTTTCCTGATCAGGGAACCACACCACCCATCTGTCGGTTGTCATACTGTGGCAGCTGCATGTCACTGTGATGCCAAAGCTCTGCCATCGGTATTTCAAACACCAGCAGGGTCCCCCATGGTGGGCAGGTTTCAGCGGAGCTTCCAGACTAAGACAGACTAGGAAGAAGGACCTGGCCAACCCCTTCTGAAAAAAATTGGCCATGAAAGCCCTCTGAACAGCAGCGGAGCATTGTCTGATAGAGCCCCGGAAGGTGAGAGGATGGCGCAGAAAAACCGGCCAGGGTTCCGCTCTGTTGACCACAGAGCGCTAGGAGGCGGGATCAACTCCGGGCACTAACAGCAAAAATTCACTTGCTGAGGATTTCAAGGAAAGTAGACTTCCCCTTCCCTAAACACCTCTTCCTCTGGTTTCTCTGTCCTGCTCTGCATACGGAAGAGTCTGCAAAGGTGAACGTAGATGGCAAGTGTGCACTTGGGGAAGTGGAGGGGGAAAGAAGCGCTCTTCTCGCAGCCGGCCCCTCCCTGCTCCCAGGGCTGCCTGGGCAGGAGCTCAGATTCCGTCTCACTTGACCACCTCTTTCTCAAACTTTGTACAGCCCTGTATATCCAGGCTTTGCCCTGAGGTGCTTCTCCTTGGACACCCAGAAGATGCCTGGGGCACAGTAGGGGAGGCCTCAGACCAGTGAAGGCCGGGCTGACTCCAGTCAGATCTAACTCAGTCCTCACCTTGAAAGGTCAACTCCAGCCCAACTTCCCAGGTTCTCCCACAGCCTGGTGCTTAGACCTTCTCTCTAGGGATTTCAGTCTTCATGTCTTGATTCCAGCTCTTCCTGGCTGTGACTTTCTTCCCTGCTGCTACCCCTCTGGAGGGGAAAAAGGCTCAGGGCAGAACACTTGGAGGCTGGCGGGGGTCAGTATATGAGGCCAGAGGAGGTGAGGCGGGGAAGAGGCAAGATGGAAGGACAAGAAAGAGGGACCAGCCGGGCCCCTGATTTGTGAGACTTAGGGGGATTGCTCTGAGGCAGAATAATTTCTGAGTGTTGGGGGAGCAGTCTCATTCCACACCCCTAGAATATCAGAGAATTATGAGCCCCCGCCAGGGACAGAAAGAAAGGGAGGAGCTGCATTTCTGAGAAGCAGTGGAATTGTAGATGTCGTCCCCTGCTGAGCCGGGCAGTGCTTCGCAGAACGTGCCCTCTTCCACCCACAGCAGAGCAGGAAGGCGTGGGCGAAGGCTCGGTGATGGCTCTGACTTCAGGGACAGGCACTCCCAGCCAGCATGAACAGATGGGCCTGAATCAGCCAACGGAGGAAGGAAAGACAGTCACTGTCTGCCCCTGCCACATTCTGCCCACTCCTGACCTCAGAGCCACCCTGCTTCCGGGCTGGCTCCACATCACCAGCATCCTTCCCAGAGCCCTGTGTGAGTGCACGGGTCAGGGACTCCCCTGACTGAGCTGCATCTTTCAGAGGGTTTTGTGGCTGAAGAAGGTATGTGTGTAGGATCTGGCTGCTCTGACCCAAGTGCCAGCTCAGGGCTTTGCTGGGCTGGGGCCAGGCAGTGTGAGGTTCCAGGCTGTACTCTTTGGAGCTGGGGAAGACACTTGCCTAGGGGCTGTTACTGTGTACTGTTCCACTTGCCTGTCTGTCTCTCATCTTGTTGCTACTAAAACCGCATACCTTCTAGGACCTTATGTAGTCAAGGGAGAGCAAACGTGCATGTGTGCTAGAGGTAGAGGAATTTGGGCCTGCTTATAGTGGCAGCCAGAGGGGCTTAGCTGAGCTTCATACATATTTTTTCTTAAATAATCATAAAGACGGACAATATTCCTTACAAATAATTCAGGAAATATTACCTGCATGCAGTCAGAGTATTTTCCAGGCCTTTTCACTCTGCCAGTACATACACATTACACATTCCTACCTAGAGAACACAGCTTTTCACAGACCTGGCAGCTTGGGAGGCCGGGGGGGGGGGGAGATGTTTTGTGGTGAGGAGGGGATGAGGCTGTGCTCTAGGAGGAGCTCTGACAGCCCGCAGTCCGGCCCCTCCATGAGGGGAGAAGAGCCCTCTCTCTGGAGCTGCATGTCCAGTTGAGGCGAGGAAGGAGGGGACAGGGCAGAGTGAGGCCAGGCCTGCAGGGAGCTGGAACCCCAGTGGTATGTACCACCGGCCAAAAGTAGCAGTGCCCCAGCTCCTCCAGGCAGATGGGGCCCACGGAGCTGCCTTCCCTCTGAGGGCCCGGGGGTGAGAAGGGATTCACATCCCTCCAGTGTTTGCAAGGAGCTGGCTCTTCCTGAGAGTGCCTGAAAGCTCATTAATTGCTGCTGAGACAGGGCCCTTTGTCGGGGCGGGGCGGCGGGGGGGGGTGTCTCTTCCCCTCCTTGTCTTCAGAGGGGCTTCCCTAGAGAATCCTAGGCCCCCCACCTGTGAGGGGCCAGGCCAGGAGCTCAGGTAAGGGTATGCTGTAGCCCTAATGAAATGAGCCTTTCCCCAGAGTCCTGGTGGGAACTTCTCCTGCCCCCAGCCCACCCCCACACACGAAGAACTCTGACAGGAAAAGAGAGGTCCTCGCCTTATGGGACTCCCCAGTGTCCACCCTCCCTGGTCTCTAGCTCTAGTCCAGTCCCATCTGATATCCTTGCTCATCTTTTTTTTTTTTTTTACTGTGGTAAAAAACACAACATAAAATTTATCATCTTAACCATTTTTTTTTTTAAACATTGGCACCTGAGCTAACATCTGTTGCCAATCTTCTTTCTTTTTTTTCTTCTTCTTCTTCTCCCCAAAGCCCCCCAGTACATAGTTGCAGGTCCTTCTGGCTGTGCTATGTGGGACGCCACCTCAGCATGGCTTGATGAGCGGTGCCGTGTCCACGCCCAGGATCCGAACCTGCGAAACCCTGGGCCACTGAAGCGGAGCGCGTGAACTTAACCACTGGGCCACCGGGCCACTCCCTCATCTTAACCATTTTTAAGTGTACAGTTCAATAGTGTTAAGTATAGTGACATTGTTGTGAAACCGATTCTCCAGAACTTTTTCATCTTGCAAAACTGAAACTCTAAACCCATCACACACTAACTGCTCTTGCCCCTCCCCCAGCTCCTCACAACCACCATTCTACTTTCTGTCTCTACAGATTTGACTGCTCTAGGGACCTCATGTAAGTGGAGTCAGACAGTATTTGTCTTTTTGTGACTGGCCTATTTCACTTAGTATAATGTCCTTAAGGTTCATCCATATTGTAGCGTGTGACAGGATTTCCTTCCTTTTTCAGGCTGAATAATATTCCATTGTGTGAATATGCCACATTTTGTTTATCCATTCATCATCCATAGACGCGTGGGTTGCTTGCACGTTTTCGCTGTCGTGAGTGACGCTGCTGTGAACATGGGTGTACAGACATCTCTTCCAGCCCCTGCTCTCAGTCCTTTTGGACACACACCCAGTAGTGGGATCGCTCAGTCATATGGTAGTTCTAGTTGTAATTTTTTCAGGAACTGCCATGCTTTTTCCCATAGTGATTGCACCATTTTACATTCTCATCAACAGTGCACAAGGGTTCCAGTTTCTCCACATCCTCACCAACATTTGTTATTTTCTGGCTCTTTAATAGTAGCCCTCTGAATGGGCATGAGGTGGCATCTCATTGTGGGTTTGATTTGCAGCCTTGTTCATCCTTAACTGTGGTGTCAGTGTTGGAATTGCCTTTATCTCGAGACCGTCTGATCTGGCCCCTGAAGTGTAATTTTAGTCAGGAGCTTGAGGCCCTTGTAACTTGTTTAAGGTCCCCCCGAGGTCTATCTGGGGAGGATATTGGGGAGATAGCATGAGGCCCTTCCCTGTGGTCTCTTGGAGGAGACCCAGGGTTCTCAGTCCAGTGCCCTTGCACATGACGGCACTTTGCGCCCCCACCGTGGTACTCTCATCAACCTATGTATAGCCGCCTGCCCCCCCCCCCAAACCTGAAGGCTTTCCCTTCTTAAATAAAGGAACAAATAAAGGACCCCACGTTGCTGCCAGGGCCAGGGAGGGGGATGCAACCCCAGCCTTTTTTGCAAGTCTTCAGTTTCAATTGCAACTAAAGTCGCTTTCAAATAGCCAATCCCAGCTCCTGCATTTTTCCCTCTTAGCACTAAGTAATGTAGAGCTCTCTGAACCTCAGTTTCCTCACTGACAAAATAGGGATAAAAATAGCCCCTACCTGAGTGGGCTGTTGATAGGATGAAATGAGAGTATGCACATAGAGCACTCAGCCCGTCCTTCCTTGACAGACGTTAGCTGAAGGCACTGGAGGAGAGCCAGGCCTGAGGGCCTCGGGACCAGTTCCCATGTCTCCTGACTCTGCCTGCAGGAGTACCCTTGCCTCTCCTCGCTAACAGGCTGGGCAAGGTCTGTGGGGTGAGGGAGTGCAGAGGAGGAGTAAAAAGCCTCTCGCAAACCAGTCCTCACTCAGAACCTGTTGAGGAGAGTTGCTGTGGCTGAGGCCCAAAGCCCTCGGAGATAGAAACCAAACAAACCCTCTAGTCTGCTCAGCCTGGCCCGTGGAGCTCCACTCTCCACAGCTGAGACAACACCCCCAGGCTGAGGCCCCCAACAAACCAGACTGGAGGCTGAGGGGTTGGGGACTGCAGATTGAGGGGGGTCACAAAGGAGCTCTGGGCTGTGAGCCAGCCTGCGTGACTCGGCTGTGTGGGGCTCACCATCCTCTCACACTGGCTCCGGAAAGCAGGCAGAGGAAGTAGAGCCAGGCTAGGGTCTCCTGACTGGAAGACCCTCCACGCCCCCCTTCCGGGGCAGGCAGCGGGCTGTGCTGTGTGGAGCACGAGGGGCTCGGTCTGGCTCCGGGGTTCTTGGAGGAAAGGTGCTGGTGTGTTCACTCCCTGCTGATTCTGCTTCCTCCTCGAGCCCCTGGTCCCAGAATATCTGTTCAGCCTTGACACCAGCCCTTTGGGCACTGATTCCTGGGTTCTGTTTTCACCTTGTAGCACTGGGAAGTCTTCCAGAAGGTGACAGAGGTCTTCATCCTTGTGCCTGCGCTGCTGGGGCTTAAGGGAAACTTGGAGATGACCCTGGCATCAAGGCTCTCCACTGCAGTGAGTGTCCTGGCAGGGACAAGTGGGGCGCACAGAGGACTCCTGGCAGCACAAAGCCAGGCTGGGAGGTCACTACGGGCCTTTCTTAACTGCCCAGGCCTAGAGTGTGGGGCTGGGGTGGGAAGGTATAGGGAGATCCCAGGCCGGGTGTCCTGCTCCTGGGCAGAGGCTCCCTGCCCAGAGTGGTTCCCAGGCTCCACTTCTCTGGATGTCCAAGCCGTCCCTGGACTCTTGCCCCACCCCCTGCTTTGAAACTCACCTCGTGACTGTTTGTGCAGCTTTGACAGGCGAGCTTCATGCTGGTCCCTGCACCTGCACAGATGGGGGCTTCCTCTGATCTCTAGCCCTGCGCTGCAGCTGGGCAGGAGCAGAGCCAGGGCTTCCCAGCCCCCATCCCGTCCCGTTCCCTTTCCCCTGCGGCAGCCTGCTCTTCTTTAAGGGAATAGATGGAGGAGGGTTGCTCATCACTCCCACTTCCCACAACCCCTTAGGTCAGTCAGGATGGTTCAGAGACTGAAGCAGATACAGGGCTGTGGGGTGGGAGACAGGAGGCAATAAAACTCAGTAGGCCAGGAGAGCCAGGTGGCAGGGATGTCCCTGCATGGCCGTGAATCTGGAGAAGGTAACAGAGAGAAGTGGCAGCCAGCCTAGCCCGTCCCAACTTGCCCTACTCCTGGCCTACTTCTGTGCCCCTCACTCCTTCCCATACACTCCTGTGGCCTCAGTCCTGTACCAGCACTGACCTCTCCTTCCCTAGGATAGCAAGCTGGCTTCATAGCCGGAGATCAGGTCATTTTGACCCATGTGGAAGTGGGCTACCCAGATGAGCGAGACTGAGGCTGGAATCTGCCTCTGCCCAGTGGCTGTCCTGAGAGGAGGAGAGAAGAGGAGGCTGCCTTGGGCGCCCCCTTCCTGCCCCCACCCCGCCGCAGGAGCTCAAGGCTCTTTAGCTCCTTCCCTCTCACCCTAGCCCCCCCGATCTTGCTTCACTTTCCCTAGGGGTCATGTCCCGGTCCCAGAATCTTAGGCTGCATGCACTGCCCCCTGATCCTGGCAGGGTCCTAATGGATGGAGCTGCAGGCCTTTTCCAGCCTGGAGCTCCAGCCCCTTGCCTTCCCTCTCCCAGGCCAACATCGGGCACATGGACACACCCAAGGAGCTCTGGCGGATGATCACTGGGAACATGGCTCTCATCCAGGTAAGAGAGGAGGGACCAGAGAGGGTGGACTAAGCTTCCCCTTTTAGTCAGGAATCTGAAAGGCTTAGGTCAGCCCCAGCCGACTCTTGAGTGAAGCTCCAGCATCTGGCTGGGCTGGCCTCTCCCCAAGCAGCTCGAGGAGGTAACCAGGTTCCCAGGAAAACAGCCAAGATGGGGAGGGCCCCAGCATCTCCTGTGTCATTTTTCGGCTCCCAGTGGTGCAGGGGGCTTGAACCCTCACAGATCAGACCCAGAGCAGACTCAGGAGTGCTGGAGTATCCTCCACCACTGCTGTCCCATCTCCCAATAAGGCCAATAGGTTACAGACTGGGAGGCTTCCTCCTTGAGTTCCAGGCCTTGTCGTTGATCTGACGTCTTGGGCTCTGTTGAACCTCACCCCAATCCCCAGAGGGACACGCGTTCAGCCAGTAACATGTGCTGGGCTCCTGCAGGGCGCACTGCGCAGTACTAGTGTGCAGTGTGAAACTAAATAAATAAAGACGTCCTCCCAGCTTGGGAAGACTGGACAGTGCAACCCAGCCTGCTTCCTGGGGCTGCTGAGGGCCAGGAAGAGGTCTGGCTAAGTGCTCAGTGACCTCAGCTACGAAGCTCTGCTCCCTGCTCCCGGGGCTCTCCCCTCCTCAGGTGCAGGCCACAGTGGTGGGCTTCCTGGCATCCATCGCAGCCGTCGTCTTTGGCTGGATCCCTGATGGCCACTTCAGCATCCCACATGCCTTCCTGCTCTGTGCCAGCAGTGTGGCCACGGCCTTCATTGCCTCCCTGGTACTGGGTAAGGAAGGGGAGTGGGGAGGCTGCCCCAGAGGCCTCAACTGGGCCTTCACCTCCAGTCTCTCTTTTTGTTGATGCTCTTTTATCTCTTCTCGCCCTGCCTCACCCTCTCTTCTTCTTCCCCAGGTATGATCATGATTGGGGTCATCATTGGCTCTCGAAAGATTGGAATCAACCCAGACAATGTGGCCACGCCCATTGCCGCCAGCCTGGGCGACCTCATCACCTTGGCGCTGCTGTCAGGCATCAGCTGGGGACTCTATCTGGAGAAAGGTGAGGCTGAGGCCACAGAGTGTGACCTGGGTAGACTCCTAGGTGGGACTAGGAGAGATGGTAGTGGGTTTGCAAGTATGCAAGGATTTCTTCTGTGTTCTTAACTCTTTGGTTAGATCGCAGTTTATAACAACTCTCAACTTTAGGGAGGTGAGGCTAAGGACTTATCTCGAGTCCAGGCAGCAGGGGGAGTATCTGAGAAGTAAGTTTCTGCGGGGTCCTGGATTCTTGCTTCCCTTGGAGGGTGAGGTGGGAAGGGGAAAGGAAAGGAACAGAAGGCTGGAGTCTGCATGCAAAGTGAAGAAGGAGAGGGGAGACAGTGGTTCCTGGGGATCAAAGCAGGAAACATAGAGTCTGATCTCTGCCCCTAATAAGTCCAGTGCCTGGGGAGCTGTCAACCCTGATGCCTTCGTCCACAAAATGGAAAAGGCTGGCCCCGCCTACCTCCTGGGATTACAGTGAGGATCACATGAGGTCATATGTTTACAGGCAGTTAGTGTGGTATTGCTGTTGATCTGTTGGAACATTTGCAGGCTGAGCCAGGGGGAGGCTGAGAGCAGGGAGCCACATCGCTCACCTCCCGCTGGTCTCTGCCTCTCTCAGATAACTGGCAATACATCTATCCCCTGGTGTGTGTTTTCTTCGTGGCCCTGCTGCCTGTCTGGGTGGTGCTGGCCCGACGGAGCCCCGCCACAAGGGAGGTGTTGTACTCGGGCTGGGAGCCTGTCATCATTGCCATGGCTATCAGCAGGTAGGCTCGGGCCCTTGGTTCACACTCTCACCCTCCTCCTACCCTGCCACAGACTCCCTTTTAAGCCTTGGAGAGGGAGTGTGGCGCGGACCCTAGAAATGCCTCCAATAGTGTATCAGTCACATGTCCTTCAGGTGCAAGTGACAGAAACCATCTGAAATGGGTTTCCCTGAAAAGCAGAATGCATTGGCTTAGGGAACTAAAAAGACACAGCTGGTCTCAGGGATGTAAATGATCTCATCCTAGCCCCAGGGTTCTCCGTCTCTCGGCTCTGCTTTTCCCTGTGATGGCCTGTAGTTCCAGGTTTATGCTTTTCCTACTCTTACTAATTCCAGTGGGAAGAGTGAGATCCTTTGTCTCAACAGCTCCACAGTTCCCATTATAGAATTTCAGTGGTCTCATCCGGTCACATGGCTATGCCTGAACCAGTCACTGGGCTTAGGGATATGATGCTTTGATTGAATGGGCCTAAGGCCTAGCCATCATTGGAGCAATGTCACCAGGACCAGTGACTGGGTTTGAGAGAGGCGTTCCCTGAGGAAGAGCCCAGTGCTGTTACCAGAAGGGGAAATAAATACTAAGCAGGCAAAACGGCAGAGGTCCTCACAGGCAGGTAGCCTGTGGGCCGCTCCTCCAGCCCACTTGGAAGATAGGTCCAGGAGGTGCCTGCCTGCCCCGGCGCCATCAGCTTGTTTGGGGGTACTGTGCCAATCCGAACGTTAGGAGCAGCCGCTGGTTCTGGCAAGGGAGGCGAGGACTGGAAGACAGGGGACTCCTGGGAGCCCCCTTGCTTCTCTTCCTCCTCCAAGGCCACTGGGGCCTGGGCCTCTCAACCCACAGCCAGAACAGAACCCTTCAATGGTCTTTGTGTCATTTTATCTTTGTGTCTGTGTAGCGTGGGAGGCCTCATCCTGGACAAGACTGTCTCAGACCCCAACTTTGCAGGGATGGCTGTCTTCACGCCTGTGATTAATGGTGAGGTCTTGGCATCAGCTGCCAGGGGGAAAGGAGAGGGCAGGAGAAGAGGATGTGGGAGCTTTGTGTCAGTCAGGGTTCCAGCAGGCAAGAGAATCCAGCTCAGGTAGTTCAAGACTTTAATGAAGGGGCTGCTCACAGAGGTAGGAGCAGGGTAGAAGGACCCAGAAATTAGCACCTGTACAAAGACCTAGTCCTCAAGGGTCAAAGGGAGTATTATAGGAGCCCAGAGAGAGCCGTCCTCTGCCCCCAGTGGGGGTAAGCCACTGCCAAAAATCAGGGAGGGATCAGGAAAGATGACCTTTCTCTCTTCCTACCCTCTCTGATCGCCTCTTGGTGCCTCCTGTTGAACAAGCCTAATTAGAAGCAGCCAGCAAGGGAGCCTGGGTGACACAGTCTGTAGAAATCAGCCTCCCAGGGCTGAGAAGGGCAGGGACTAGGTTGGAGGTGGGAGGGCGAACAGAGTAACTAGCACAGTTCCTAGGAGAGCTACCAGATTCCAGAGCTCCAACCTGATACCTGAAACCGGTTACTGGAAGCAGTACGTGAGCGTTGGGCGCCTGGGTGTGCTCAGAGCATTGGAGAGAGGCTGAGGCAAGGCCAGGCCTCGTCCCCTCGGCCGTGTGGGACGGCAGGTGCACACACTGCGCTGGTGGAGAAGGCAGGCTCCCTGAGTCTGCAGAGCTGCCTGTGTCCCTGCACTCAGCCATACCAGGGGGACGTGTGACTGCCACAGCTCCGCAGCAGGGAGGAGGAGCCTTTGTCTTCCTTCTTAGTGTCTCACTCTTCTCCTGGGAACTGGTGAATGGGTCATGCCCTCCCCACTCCTCCCTGCCACCATGACTAAGATCTATGTGTCTCTGCAGGTGTTGGGGGCAATCTGGTGGCCGTGCAGGCCAGCCGCATCTCCACCTTCCTCCACATGAATGGGATGCCAGGGGAGAACTCTGAGCAAGTCCCTCGCCGCTGTCCCAGTCCTTGTACCACCTTCTTCAGTCCTGGTAATGGCACAGTCCCAGCCTCCTAGGCCAATTCCAGCCCTGGAGGGAGGGGCCAACAATCAGTGAACTTCCCTGAAGAAACAGCTGGGGTTGCGGGGGCAGGCTCTCCTTCTCTGCTAGGCTATACCAGCTGTTCTGGAGGGCAGGACCCAGGCAGGAAGGCTGTCCTTTCCTGGGACGCCCTGCAGGCTGGCGACCGTGGGATAGAGAGGTAGAGACAGCTGGAGAGGCAGCTGTGTGCTGCCCTGGGGTGTCGTGTGGTACCTCCTGACTTTGAAAGGCACGAGGCAGGTGTCCTCCTCCAGTCCTCTCATACCCTCTCTCCCCGGGCTCCAGATGTGAATTCTCGCTCGGCCCGGGTCCTCTTCCTCCTCGTGGTTCCAGGACACCTGGTGTTCCTCTACACCATCAGCTGTATGCAGGGTGGGCACACCACTCTCACACTCATCTTCATCATCTTCTACATGACAGCTGCACTGCTCCAGGTATGGACTGGCAGGGGCACCGGGAGAGGCCAGGGCTGCCCTGCAGGTGTGGGAGGGGAGGCCCACACTTGGCCCACAGACACTCTACCACCTCCTTCTCCATGACTGGGTGGCTGATAAACACTGGACAGGCTCAGGAGAACAGGCTGTGTTTCCAGCAGGCTCACTGACATGCTGTGTGACTATGGCTCAGTGTGTTGTCTCTGAGCCTCAGTGATACCTTTGTAACTGGAGAGGAACAGACCAGAGGTGGTGGTTTTCAGGCAGGTGGTGGTGGGGTACCGCCCGCCAGCCCCCAGCCCCAGAGCGCCACTCAGCTCTGTTCTGCATACTGTGCTTCTTTGGGGGATTTCATTTGAATAAAGGGATTCACAGCTTGAAGAAGTGTCAAAACCACTACACTAGGTAATCTGTAGGATCCTGTCCAGCCTTGCCATTCTGTAATACTATGACACACTCCCCTGGTACATTATTACATTTTTTCAACTTTTTATTTTGAAATAATTATATATTCACAAGAAGTTGCAAAAAAAAAAAAATGTAGAGAGAGATCCCCTGTACTCTTCACCCAGCTTCCCCCAGTATAAGGTCTCGCATGACTACAGTACAATAGCACAACCAGGAAATTGGCGTGGGTACTAGCCACAGCGCTTATTCAGACTGCACCTGTTTTCCATGCACTCATGTGTGTTGTGTCTCTGTGTGTGCATGCACACATGTGTGAATGTTTAATTCTGTTCAGTTTTATCACACATGTAGATTTGTGCACCCACCGCCACAGTCAAGATACAGAGCTGTTCCAGCCCCACAAGGCGCCCCCCTGCTGCCCCTTCAGAGCCACATTCGCCTTATTATTGCATTTTAAATTTCTATAGGTTTGTTTTTTGAATAGGTAATAACAGTCACGTAGTTCACAATTTTTTAAAGGTTCATAGTGAAACCTCAGTGAAAAGTCTTCTATTCTGCCATTTCCAAGCCATCCAGTTCTCTTTCCCACAGGCCTTCGCTGCTATTTATTGCTTCTGTATCCTTCAAGCTTATGCTATATGTATATAAGCAAACATATATTTTTTCTTATTTTCATTTTTTTAATACACATGTAGCATGCTGTCTAAACTGTCTGCACCCTGCTTTGTTTCACTTAACAATTTATCTTAGAGGTCATTCCACATTGGCATGTAAGGAAAAAGAGTACCTTGATTTCTGTGGCGGCGTTCTATTCTGTTGTATACATGTACCGTCATTTCATTGAGCCAGTCCCCTATTGGTAAACACTCACCCCTCCAATCCCTCACCCTGACTTTAGAAAAGTGTGTGTTAGGACATCTTGGCAGGGGCTGGGCTCAGAGTCACCCACGTGCGCTGTCCCCACAGCAGTTACCCAGGCGCCACGTTCCCTTGCAGGTTGGAGTTAAGTGCACTTGGTGGAAAGGGGAGGGACAGGTATGCCGAGGGTCCGTGGCTGGAGCTGATTCACTTGGGCTGTGTTGAGAAAGATAAGCCTTGGCTCCATTACCTGTTACAAACACCCTGCGGAGCATTCACCTCTGCTGTCTTTTCTAGGCCTGGGGAGGGCCCGAGTGTGGCACTTGGTCCCCTGTAAAGGGCCTTCCTGATCCCTTTGCCACCTCCTCCCAGCCATGTGTCCCAGGGCCTGTTCGGGAGGCTGGAATGTAGAGCCAGCTGCTGCTGTTTCCTTCCTGGGGCGCCTCCTGAAGTCCTCCTGGGCACGCCCTTTATTTGGGACCCTTCTGCAGCTGCTGGAAAGGGTGTAAAGTTATGGGGGACTGGCCCTCATCCAGGGCCAGGGCCAGGGCCGCAGGAGTACACGGCGGCTGTGTGCCGGGCAAGGGGGAATGCAAAGGCTGCTGGAACTGTAACGTCCGGCTTCCTTGGAGAGAAGACAGGAGAGCAACCAAGTTTGCCTATAAATAGGTATCAGTTTTGGTTTCTGGATCCCCTAAGGTGCTCTGGTTCCTGCATCTGAGCCCCTTGGGGCAGAATTTACATACCACAGTATTTGCAAAGCACTGTCAAGGATAGAGCCCCCACGAGACTGGTGGGGCTTCGCCATCAGAAACCTTTTCATTCTCACCCCATGCAGTCATCTAGGGAGCCCCAGCGTCAGGAGTGGTGCACAGCGCATAGGAGACGCTGGCCTGGCCACTTGCTCGTGGCAGTCTCAATCAAGTGCATGGCCAACTGAAAAGTGCATGTCAGTCTTGTTAAAATGCAGATTCTTTTGTTTTATTTTTTGAGGAAGATTAGCCCTGAGCTAACCTCTGCTGCCAATCCTCCTCTTTTTGCTGAGGAAGACTGGCCCTGAGCTAACATCCGTGCCCATCTTCCTCTACTTTATATGTGGGATGCCTGCCACAGCATGGCTTGATGAGCGTTGCCACATCCGTACCCGGGATCTGAACCGGTGGACCCCCAGCCACTGAAGCGGAATGTGCGCACTTAACCGCTGTGTCACGGGGCCAGCCCCTGAAATGCAGATTCTGATTTAGGAGATCCAGAGTGGGGCCTGAGATTCTGCGTTTCTAGCAAGTCTCAGCTGTTGTTGATGCTATTGGTCCTGGGCCCTCTAGCAAAGTTCTAATTGAGATCATTCTTAATTATCTGTAGTAAAGGAAGGAAAGCCAGGGCACAGCTCAATCAAAGCAGCAGATAACCCAGAATGTCTTTTGAATTGACATGCACTGTCTGCTTTATATTTAGCGGACTTATTCATAATTCTGTTTTGCTAGGCTAGTGTTAAAATAAATCTGCATTCTTTGAGCCCACAACAGCAGAATGGAAAGGGTCAGGAGGAAGACAGCTTGGGATAATCAACTATTACTCGGACAGCTGTGCCAGCAGCAGCCTCAACACTCCGTATTCCACTCTGCTCCAAGGAGAAACCCCTGTATGAAAAGCCAGCTGCAACCCCCAGCCCCCTGCCAGGCTCCTGGAGAGGTCAAGATGATGTTGCAGGCATTGGAGTGACTGGGAATAGGATGACCCAGAATTAGAGACAAGAGGGCTGAATTCCTGCAACAAGTAGGATTCTCAGGAAGCCCCTTGTTTGGTAAATTTGGCAGCAGAATGTAATGCTGACGTGGGTGACCCCAGGGAGTGGCAGCATCTTCCTTTCTAAAGGGCTCAGATTATGCCTGTCATCTGCTCAGGGTGGTAATTGTGGGGTGGAGGAACATAGAGTGGCGGCCCAGGTGGAAAGATGAGCTGTCCAGCAGAAGGACTGTGGATAGCCAAGCCTTGTGATGCAACAAATGGGTCCAATCGTGTGGCCTCTGGCTCCCCCTCGAGAGAGGGGATGGCTACAGGCGGGCCTTTCTGTCTCCAGGTGCTGATCCTCCTGTACATCGCAGACTGGATGGTGCACTGGATGTGGGGCCGGGGCCTGGACCCAGACAACTTCTCCATCCCGTACTTGACAGCTCTGGGGGACCTGCTTGGCACTGGACTCCTAGCACTCAGCTTCCATGTCCTCTGGCTCATTGGGGACCGAGACACGGATGTCGGGGACTAGCCTGGTCACCTCCCCACCCCTCTGCACTTTCTATTTGAATTTTTTCTTCTGTTCCCCTTCCCCCACCCCACTCCACATCCCACCTCTTTCTAGGACTTCACTTTGATACCAAATTCTCATTATTTTCAATGGGAATTTTTATACATTGAGCCAAGTTTGTATAGCAAGAATTCAGGCAGGACACATGGACTGACATAAGCAGTACAAGTAGATTTTTGAGACAATCACCAAGTGCAATTTCATGGTGAGTGCCCCCTGGTGAGGAGGACTGGGGCAGGGGTTTCGGTCTGGGATCTGGGCACATTTGGTTTAGCTTTAGCAAACTCAGTCCTGGCCCTAAGGAGAAACCCTTTGTGCATGGGCTCTGGTTATTTGTTTTTCTTTTTTTCTTTTTGGTTGAACAGAGGGATAAATGTCTCACACACACACACACCCACACACTTTTTCTAGAAATGGGCCGACTTCAAAGCGCTGGGCAGAAGACAGCTGCTCCCGGCCCCATAGAATCCTAGCCCTATTCTCCGCTTTCTGGACCTGGGCCCTCTGGCTCTCACAGAGTGAGGTGGACTACTATTCAAATTGTGTATGTTCCCCTTACCCCCTGCCTGATAAACACCATCAGCCCCTCCCTTTGATCTTTTTCCAGTTGACTGTCACATCCAGGAAGAAATGAGCAGTGGCCTGGTCTCCCTTTGACTCATGTCCACTCATAGGTTTGCCAAGATCTGCATCCTCCCTGGGCCCAGAGGACTGATTCTTCATCTCTGTTCAACCTTCATCTCTAATTGTCTCTAAGCACCACCTTCCCCAGAGCTTGCCAGGTCGGGTTCTGAGATTAGGGCCAGGAATGGGTATGTGGAGAATGGCTGAGAGGTTGAGGGCAACCGGGTGTTTCATTGCTGCTGCTGCTCCTGAGGACGTGATCACGTGGTCACCTTAGATTCTGTCACTTCCTAAAATCACTCATTCTGTCATGCCATGGAGGCCAGTTTTCCTCTCCTTTGGCTTCTGCCCACATGCATCATTCATTCATTCACTCATTCAGCAAATACACAGCCTCCCCAAGAGGAGCTCTCCTGCAGGCACGGTCTGAAACCTCTCACTGAGTGCTCTTTATTGAGTGCCTGCTACGTATTAGGTCGTGTGCCTGGCCCTGACTAGCTCTAACCTCACCTCGTTCCCCAGATACAAAGGCCATGTGCCCCTTGCAACGTGGCAGAGAAAGTTTCCTCGCTGTGAGTATTTGCGTCCATATCACCAAGCCAGGTTCTGCCTCTCGAGCTCCCTCCTAGATCCCACCCCCGTGCGATGCTGACCACAGCTAGAGCCCCCAGCCTCATTGCTCAGCCAGTGTTCAGTCCCCTAAGCAACCCTTCCTCACCTCCCCCTTCCCTCCCCCTCTCCTCACCAGCCACCTAAAAGAGGATTCAGAACTGGTAGGCTGGACATTGACTGGCTGCTGCCACTTTTCTCTGCCTAGTACCAGGCTGGGGGATCGCTGGAGCCTCTGGATCTTCCCCATACGATCTGAACAGATCACAAATCTGTCTACACTCACACATATCCAAATCTGGGCATTTGGACAGAGGTTTTTTCCAGCCTCTCTATCCACAGCCTCCCCATAAAGCCTCTCTTCTGTAGCCTAAAGGGCCCACCTCCGAGGGAAGGCCAGACAGTGACCCTGTCTCACCACCACCATTCCTCACCCCAGGAACCGGCCCTATCCCTTCAGAGACAGTCTCTTCTCTCCTTCATTTCCACCCAGGCCGCCTTCTGGAGTCTAGACCCTTAGAACTGGAAGGAATCGCAGAGGTTATCTAGTTGGAGTTATGTCCAACAGGGTTAATTACCACCAGCCTGTGCTTGTTTCTGCTTTTCCCTCAGGCCTTCTTGTGTCTTGTCCTCCATCTCCAAACACATTTGCACACACTCTTGTACAGGCACCAAAACCAACCCCTCTGTCCCCAGCCGGTGCCCTGTGATCTCCAGTCACCCCTGCCTGTCACTCACCCCTTCCTCATCTCGAGTTCAGCCAGGCTGCCCCGGAGGACTCCAGAGTGTCCTCCTTTGCCAAAAAAGCAGGAAGGTAGGCATGCCCCAAGCCCTGGGTACGTGAGCAGAGGGAGGAGTGTGGGGTGAGAGGGGAAGAAATGAAGTTGAATTTCATGAAGATTCGTTTCTTTTCCTGATTGCACAAACTCTGTGTACTTTGGGCCTGGCTGCAAGGAGCCACACTGGTCTACTCTCGTATCCTTAAAAAGTTACAGAACTGTGTCTTAAGAGAATTATTTATAGTTACTATAACTGAATTGACAAATGTCAACGTAACTGATAAATTATATTTGGTAAAATAAAGAGGACGTTTATTTAGGTGGTTGGTGCTTCTTGTGTCTCATCAGAAAGCAGCTCAGCTCTTGTGTGTAGTCCTGGCCCCTCCTCAGGAAGAAAGGGGCCAGAGTCTAACGAGAAAGAGAACATCTCTTAAATTCAGAGATGGGTGATACAAAATACGCATCAGTCATTTATTGAGAAACAAGCAGCAGTGCCCCAGGACATACTCCAGAAGCCAGTGCAGAGTCCCTGCTCTCCACCCTGACTCGGCCTCGGACGGAGCGTTGTGCTAAGGGGTGCAAGCATCCATGGGTTAGGATTCCTTCCCTGCAGAGGCTTACAGTCTGGTTGGGTCCAATAACAGCTGTTATTGGTTGAGTACTCACTACACGCCGTCACTGTGCTCGACCCCATAAGCCCGTAGAAGTGTACACTTGACTACAAAGGGTTTGGAGTCAGGCCTGGGTTCAAATCCCAGCTCTTCTGCTTGTATTTGTGTGACCTAGGGCGAATCACTTACCCTCTCTGAGCTTCAGTTTCCTCGTCTGTACTATACCTATTTCCTAGGATCGCCAGGAGACTTCAGTGAGATAATGCACATAGAGCACTAAGCACTGTGCCGAGCTCATACTAAACCCAAGATACTAGTCAATATCAAAGAGAGGGGGACGTAGGCCAATGGCCAGGCAATGTCAATACACTGACTATGGGGCAAATTGAGGGTGGCCACAGGAGCAGATGGAGAGGAACCCTAACCAAGCCTTCAGCGGCAGGGAAGTCTTGGAGGAAGCCAAGAAGATTAGGAGTTAGGAGAAAGAGCCTTCCTGTAGAAGCAACAACAAGCAGGGAAGTGTGCTTTCGGGAACTACAAATAGTTCCACATGACTGGAGCCTGCAGGGCAGAGAGTGACAACATGACCTTATGAGACACGTTTGGGAGAAAGCAGTTTTTCTGAGATGGCAGATAACTAAGGGCAGAGTCACAATGCAGCCCCACCCAGGTCTGTCTGACTCCAAAGCCTATGGTGGGAACCACGGCCCACCCAGGACACGCCCCCACAGGCTGCATGACAGTGTCATAAAGCATATACTGAGTGCTGAGCATTACCCGTCTCAGTAATCAGCTTTATTTCCAGCTCTATTGAAGTATAATGGACAAATAAAATTGTAAGATATTTAAAGTGTACAATGTGATGATTTGATATGTGTATACATTGTAAAAACATTTCCCCTATTGATTTAATTAACATATCCATCAGTTCACTTTCACATTTTTTACATTTCACCTGTCTTTTTTTAGAACATTTAAGAAATCAACCTCTTTTAACAGCCTTGAACTCTAGCGTTAACTCTTCAAAGCGGCGATGTTAATAAGGCTATTAAGGGTTAATGGAAAGAGGATAATTGCTTGTTAATTATTATTTGCATAATGTTTTAATATATAGTATTCTATACAGTATACTTTTTAATAATGATAGCCTCATTTACAACTTTAATATTATCTCTAATAACTCTGCGAAATAGATATTATCATCATATTACAAGGGAGAAACTGAAGCCCAGAGGGGTTAGATGTCTTGCCCAAGGTCACGTATTTGCACCCAGGTTTCTCTCAGCCCAGAGCCTTCCCTCTGTGCCCGGAGCCAGATCAAACAGCTAGCCCAGGTGCCCCTGTATAGAGAACACAGAAACACTGCCGCAGTGATCAGAAATAGGGTGCCTGTTAGCTCGGTTTTGCTCATGAGACACCTTACATTACTGCAAAATGTTAATTGTCTACCAAAATAGACAGTGTCTTCCAGTGGACATTTAAAAGCATGCCTCCAGGCGCAGCCTATCTTTGATGATATTTTTGCAACATAATTATAGGCACACCACCAGCCCTGAGAGCAGCCGGCCGACGGTTGCCTGAAGTTTGTCTGTCTCCTTCAACTAAAATTCAGAAACTGAACAAAGCACAGGATAGTGCTGTTTACTGCACTATACTCTATTTTATTACATTACCTAAATACAAAATCTTTTAATATGGCTCCCAAGAAAATGTCTGGCTTAGAAAATTTTAAAAAAGAAAAAAACGAAAGAAAACAAATTGCAGAAAAGTGACAGTTTGTCCAGAAAATAATTTTTAAACATAATTTATGGCTATATTCATGTTTAGTTAAGTGTGAATGACGAACATTGTCTAGCTATTGGTGATTTTAAAAAAAGTTAAATGAAAATAATTCCAAATAAGTTTAAATATTATGTCATATTCAGTGCATGGCATAAATTCCTTATTTTGAACATATTAGAACAAACTCCTTATTTTGAACATTATGGAAATTACTTTCTCTTAGCTCCTATTGAGACAGGAACCAGCCTAACGAGACGGGGCCATCTGCCAGGCCCCGGGCCTAAGAGAAGGCCCTCACCAATCGGCAGGCTAGGAGAACCAGTCAGAGGCCACCAAGATCCACATTCCACAGCCTCCGGACGTTCCTGGGCTCACACATGCGCCCTAGCACCCAGGAGTCGGTTGAAGGTGACCCAGCCCCATTAGCCTGGTAAAAATCACACTCGGGTGGAGAGCTAGTGTGCTAGTGACACGTGTCGCATCAGGTGGCATTTGAACAACAGCGCAGGTACAAGCACAGCCCTACCTCCATATGCCATGACGAGGCCCTCCTCTCCAGCCTTTGCCTAATAAAAGCCCACAATCCTGCTCCCTAAGGAGCCGGTCACCTGCCCCTTTCCTTTCCACACCAGCTCCCTTGTGCCTCTCCTGTGCACAAGCTAATCAACCCTTAACTTTTCTACTCCCATTTGTTGTCTCTCTTGATTTCCATCCTGGGGGACAATTAGAAGCCAATGTGCTGGTAACACTGTCAAAGAAGTGTTGAACAAGTAGATGGAGAATATTGCTGTAAGGGAGCTCCAAATTGTGGCTGCCTGGGACACCCACATGTTTATCTGAATGACTGCCAAAGACCATCACGTGTGTGACCTTCAAGTTACCTGAGTTGGTGACTACTTCACAAATTATTCCGAAATGAAGTCTTTGGTTTTTAGGATTTAGAAATCCTTGGAAAAAGAAACTAAAGTTTTAAGAGAATAAATGACCTTCCTTAGTTGTCAAATACGGAATATTCACTAAGATATCCTGATTGCCAGGCCAAAAACCTAACTGCCTTGGATACAGGTTCAGGAAGGTTGGGGCGGAGATGTCACCATTGCCTGAGGCTCTCGGGGGAACCACTCCCAAGCCAGAAGCTTGGCCACTTACCCTTCTCCTTCCTGACTCACATATTCTGGAGGACAGAACAATGTGTCCTGTGCTCATCCATGCTTCTGTGTTCCATATCTCTTGCTTAGCATCTAGGTTATCTTCTTCCTGTATCAGGGTCAAAGCAGCAGCCAGAATCCTCCAGGATGCCCCAAGGCATCACCAGAATCCAGCTCCTTCCAGCTGGGCGCGAAGGCCAGGTTGCCGTCTCCAATCAAAGCAGATGCTGCTTTCTTTTACCTCAATAAGTGAGAGTCCTGATGTCCACTTTTGGAATGAGGAAACTCCTAGAAAACATGCTGAGGATGCTATACTCTTCTGGGAAGTCTCCCTGGTCTCCTCATGCAGCTTAAGTTCTAAAATAATAACAATAAAGCATAAACTTTAGAGGTAGACAAAGATTGGAATCCCAGCTCTCTTGGCTGGTGGCCATAATTAGCCTCTTTTGATCCCCAATTGTCCCATCTGTAGAATGGGACAATAACGCCTTCTCTGTGGAGCTGTTGGCCACACAGACGATTCAATAAACAGAAGCTTTTATTATTGTTATATAATGTTGATTGGATTGGTGATGGTAGCAAAATGAGAAGAGAAAGACCATAGAGTTTGGGATGATGTGAAGGAACCAGTGAATCAGGAAGTGAACAGACCTGCGCCTACCCTGGATTCCGCTCACTGGTGGCACAGGTGCAGCTGAAGTTGGACAAAGCCGTGCAGTGAGGACCAGCGGCTTCACAGACAGGTCTCAAATGAGTGAATGCGTTCTGACTCTGAGCCCAGCTTCATCCTCGGAGGCTCAGAAACTCAGTCCCACCCGGAAATCATCTCAGGGAGCCTGACGTGGACCCACAAACTCACAGAGGCCTGTGCATAACACCACATGGTCAGTGGGCCCGACAGACATGTCGCCTGACCAGCACGTTCACTCCCTAGAAGCAAGCTATTCAGGAAGGTGGGTCATCAGAAGGTACCTACGGAGTCCAGAACCCTAACAGAGAAGTCAGTTTTATAACTTGAAAATACAATAGCATCAGAGCTTGTTAGCTACACGAGTCTCCACAATAGGGACATCTGACAGACAGCCACATGTTCCCTTACGATTCTGCTCTCTTCCAGACAGAGCCCAAGAGGTACGGCCAGTGTTCTCCTCAGTGTCTCCTTTCTTTGCCTCTGCGGCTGACCAGCTTCCCTTCAGATCAACTCCTTCCTTCCTTCGAGACGTTTATTCCTTCAGTCAGCCTAGATGCCCGCCCGGGAACCTCTCGTTACCTGTTGATGGTAGAGTTAACTCTGAGAGGACCAGAAAGACAGTGGCATTTCCAAGTTCCTGATGGAGGGGTGAGGGTTGTCCGTGAGTAAGTAAGGATGGGCCATAGGTGCAGTTACCTCTGCCTTCCTCACCTCTGGCAGAGTTAGAAGGACGTAGACAATGAGAACAGAACCATCTTTGTTGAAAGGCCCTTCCTTTTACAGAGGTGGCCTTCCCAGCGCCACACGGAGAGATGGGACCACATGCTCAGTTCTTTAAACCAAAATTTCCCCTCTAGCTTCCGCCCTTTTCCTGTGTTCTTTCCCTGGTCCTTATCTGGGGTGGAAGGGAGGGTATCCATGGACGGAGGCAAACGTGGCAACAAAAGCAGTAAAAACTAGACTTTGATGTTTTCCCTCGAATCCTCCCAGGTTCAAAGCTGGCCTCAGACTCTGGGGCACAAGTCCGCCGAGCAATGATGGGCAAGATGCTCTTTGAGGCCCCCAGCCTCTCTAGAGGGTTTCCCAGGGCACCTCGCTGTGGAGCCGTCCAGCTGAGTGCTCCGCTAGGTCATAGGCGTCTCACCAAGCTCCTGTGCCCAAAGCTGGCACCAAAAAGTTAGGATTATTTCCATGAGTCTGGAGTTGGGGGCTGAGGGACAGCCGTGGCCTCATATCCTTACCCTTCTCTGGGTCCGTCCTTCTCCGTGCTGCTGCGCTGCTGGCTGCATCACTTCAGTCTCCGTTTCACATTACAGAGCACGTGTCCACTCTGTCCCCGGCACAGTGCTGGAGACTCTGGAGATCATATAAACGCTTTCTCTTCTATCTGAAGTCAAGCTCCCCAGTCCTAAGGAGACTGCCTGGTGCTGGGTCACTTCTTTAGTAAGTATTCATTGAATTCATACTGGAGGCATCACCAAGAGCCTGAAATTAGTGATATAATAAGATGTAGACCACATCCTCCATGGAGGGCTCTTGCCAAAAACGTTTTTCCAGAATCCAATCTTGAGAAAACAATCAGACAATTCAGAATCTGGTACTGTCTTTAAGACCACTGGCCTAGACTCTGTAAAAAGAAAGTCAATATTATTTTTTCTTTTTTTTTCTGCTTTATCTCCCCAAACCCCCCCTGTACACAGTTGTATATCTTAGTTGCAGGTCCTTCTAGTTGTGGGATGTGGGACGCCACCTCAACGTGGCCTGACGAGCAGTGCCACGTCCGCGCCCAGGATTTGAACCCTGGGCTGCCGCAGTGGAGCGCGTGAACTTAACCACTCGGCCATGGAGCCGGCCCCAAGAAAGTCAATATTATTAAAAGCAAAAAAAGGCAGAGGATTGTTATAGGCTGATACTGTCCAATAGCGCTATTTGTGATCATGAAAATGGTCTATATCTGTGCTGTCCAATATAGCAGCCACTAGCCACATGTGGCAATTGAGCACTTCAAATATGGCCAGTGTGCCTGATGAACTGATTTTTAAATTTTTTTTTTTATTTTATAGATTGACACCTGAACTAATAACTGTTGCCAATCTTCTTTTCTTTTTCTGCTTTTTATCCCCAAATCCCCCCAGTACATAGTTGTATATTTTTAGTTGTAGGTCCTTCTAGTTGTGGCATGTGGGACGCCACCTCAGCATGGCTTGATGAGCGGCACCATGTCCGCACCCAGGATCCGAACCGGCAAAACCCTGGGCCACCGAAGCAGAGTGCAAGAACTTAACCACTTGGCTACAGGGCGGCCCCTTAAATTTATTTAATTTTGATTAATTTAAATGTAAATAACCACGAATGGCTATTGGCCCCTGTATTGGACACAGCATAGTTCTACATTTTAAAAGACTGAAAAAATAAAACAAATGCAATGCATGAACTTTGATCATATTCTGGATCAGAGGGGCAGAAAATGAGAAAAAATATTTTGAAGGCTATAGATAACTGTAAATGTAAACTGTTTATGATTTTATTGAGCTAAGGTTAATTTTCTTAGGTGTGATAATGGTCTTTTGGTTTTGTAGGAGAATTTCGTTCTTAGGAGCAGTATGCTGACATACTTAGGGATGAAGTGTGTGCTGCTTACTTACAAATGGCTCACCACACACACAAAGACCCAAAGCACACATGGCAAATGTCTGTGATTGAAAATCCAGCTGAAGGACATACTGGTATGCCTTGTACTCTTTCAACTTTTCTATGGATTTGAATTTTTTTTTAATAAAATGTGGGAAATAAAAAGGAGTGAGGCAGACACCCATAGGAAGTATGATAGTAAGAGAGCAAGGCTGACCACTTTCCCCGGCTTCCAAAAAACCGTGCTCCGAGTATGTACATGAAATCAGTCATTCGGCACGCTGAATGTGCTCGCCCTCTCTCGTTTCTAACTGTCCCTCTGGGAAACTGCAACTGACCATCGAAGAAATACACCCCCATGCCCACCAAAAGAATTGTCACTCCTTTGATTGAAACCCTGTCACTTGCAGGGACACCAGCAACTTGCTAATCTTCCCTCTTAAATCTTCACTACTCCATTTCTGATTTGGAAAGCTTAGAGTTGTTCCTCTCAGAACCAGGCCAAAGCCAAAATTCCGTATTTGAAGTCCTCGTTTACTGTGCAACATGCCGGTCGCTTATAAATTAAATAATTATAAACTGGTCACATGATTAAGCTACCACAAGTCCAGCAGATTGTAAATGCTATAGGTGATAAGTGAGGGCTGCGCTCATAGGGGAAATGTTCATAAATGAGCTGATGCTTAAGTCAGGCCTTGAGCAGCATTTCTCAAAGTGGACTCCGGTCTAGGAATCACCCTAGCACTTGACTAAAAGGCAGATGCCCCCGTCTCCGACCCCAGCCCTACAGACTCAGGAGGTCCACACTGAACATGTGCCCCAGCTGAACCTTATCACAATGAAGTTGGAGAACTTAAAGTGTGGTAAGATGTCGGTCTGTGAAAAGAAACCTGAAGGCTATTCTGATAGGCGAAGCACCCGGCCAAAGACACAAAGTCAAAATTGATACTGGGCTTTTAAAGAGTCTAAGGAACTCCTCCTGGTTGGAGGGGGATCTTCCCATTGGAGAGCAGGTGAGAGAAAGTGGGTTGGGCAGGGCGGGGCTGGTGCGTAGAAAGCTCTGGGCACCAGGACAGGGAGGCTGGCCAGTTTTTGGATAGTTGATGGACAATGAAGGAACAAATAATGATGTTTTAGGGGAATCATCCTGGCCAGCTGTGTAGGATGAATTGAAGGCAAAAGAAACTAGAATAAGGCAGACCAAGAAACAGGTTGTTGAAGATGATGCAGGTGTCAGGTAACGAAAGCCTGAACTAGGAAAGTGGCACTGGATAGGAAGCAGAAGGGATGGATGGGAGGAATGTGTTTGCAGGAAAAATCAGTAGGATGTGGTAACTGACTTTTTAAAAGGGAGGAGGCTGTAAAGGGATGTGTGTAAAAGGAAATGTTAATAATCTTCAAGGTCTGCAATAGCAAAAAAAAACCCACTAATAACATGATTTAAAAATTGGCCAAGGGGGCCAGCCCCATGGCTGAGTGGTTAAGTTCATGCACTCCACTTCAGCGGCCCAGGGTTTCGCCAGTTCCGATCCTGGGCACAGACATGGCACTGCTCATCAAGCCACGCTGAGGCCTTGTCCCACATGCCACAACTAGAAGGACGCACACCTAAAAAAATACAACTATGTACCTGGGGGCTTTGGGGAGAAAAAGGAAAAATAAAATCTTTAAAAAAATAAATTATTTTGAGTACCAGATCCAAGATGGCGGCGTGAGTAGTCTTCTTTGTCTCTCCCCCTTCGAATCTACAACTAATTGGACACTCATCGCTTAACAAAGGATATCCATATAGCATCTCAGGACACCTCAGAGACGCACGCTGCTATACATCGGAAGGCGGACGGACTTCCCTCCGGCAGGAGGTGGAGATAGGTGAAAACTCTCCGACCCCGACCCCCGAACAGCCTAGTACCTCCAAGCGGCTTTCTTCCAGCGGATGCCCCCAGAACATCGCCACACACCAAGGGCAGGAGGGAGCGCACACCAGAGGAATGATGGTGGAAACAGGTGACCAGAGCCCTACCTAAGCCCCCCTGCAATTACACCTAAGCCCAGAGGGAAGCTCCAGAGTTACACACCGGAGGCGGCGGGGAAAACCCCTACCCACCATTAGCGGAGAGGCCCCGCCTAGCATCCACAACGCCGGGAGGCTCCTAGAGAGAATCACCAACGGGGCAGCAGCCCGCCAGCTGCCGCCGCCACTCTAACAGACTGCGGCTATCACCCAATCCGGGCTCAGGACTACTGGAGACCTCCTGGGAGAGGACTGGGGCTGGGTGGAGCTCCAGTGGCCGGCTCCGCGGCCCAGGGGGGAAACTCCAGAGTTCCGTCTGGGCAGCAGGCAAAGTCTCTACCTGCCATTAGCGGAGAGGCCCTTCCCAGCATCCACAACACCGAGAGGCTCCCGGAGAGAATCCCAAACAGGGCGGCAGCCCCACTGACTGCAGCTATCACCCGGTCAGGGAATGGGGCTACTGGAGATCTGCTGGGAGAGCTCTGGGGCTGGGTGGAGTTCCGGCGGCCGGCGCCACGGCCCAGGGGGAAACTCTGGACTTCCGTCCTGGCAGCAGGCATAGCCTCTACCCACAAATAGCGGAGAGGCCCCACCCAGCATCCACAACGCCGGGAGGGTCCCGAAGAGGAGAATCCCAGGCAGGGCAGCAGCTGGCCAGCTGCCACTGAACTCAAGGTCTCTGGCTATCCCCCAGACAGGGCAAGGGGCTCCCCGAGATCCTGGGGGAGAGGACTGGGGCTGGGTGGAGTTCCAGCGACCCGGCTCCATGGCCCAGGGGGAAACTCTACAGTCTCACAGAAGCCTCAGCGATAGCCTCTGCACAGCACTAGTAGAGAGCACCCATCCAGAAACCACAAGGCTGGAAGACCCTGGGACAAAAGTAGCATAGCTAGGCGAGCTAACCACAGACTGTAGAAGATGCCCATAGCTCTGCTGTGACCCATAGTGGACAAGTGAGATTTTGTGGGCGCCGACAGTGACAGAGCTGCAAATATAAGTGATCCTGCTCCTGGCCGCTGGGAAAACCCATAACACCTCTGCAGCCCCTAAGGAGGGAGCACGTCTAGGTGGGCTGCAACAGTAGGCACCAGCAGTCTGAAGCCCCCTTGTGACGGCCCCCACAGCTGAAGAGGGAACCCACAGGACCACTGTGACTACGAGGAGGGGCCCAGGCCCAGTTATCAACAGCTGATAGGGTTCCTGGTTGGTTCATATAGACAGCTGTCCCCCCACCACACCAGTAGAAACAAGTGGAAGCAGTAACTGAACTCTATCTCTATGTGGAGACACAAATCTACACCCATCAAGCAATATGAAAAAATATATTAAATCTCCAGAACAGAAGGAAAATGACAAATACACAGAAAACAATGCCAAAGACAATGAAAGATATAACCTAAATGATGATGACTTCAAAACAGCCATCATTAAAAAACTCAATGAGTTAAAAGAGAATTCAGATACACAACTCAACGAGTTCAGGAGCTATGTCACAAAAGAGTTCGATACTATAAAGAAGAACCAAACAGAAATACTGGAAATGAAGAACACAATAGAGGAAATTAAGAAAAATCTAAACGCACTGAACAGTAGGGCCTATAATATGGAGGAAAGAATTAGCAATTTGGAAGATAGGAATATAGAAATGCTGCAGGCAGAGGAGAGAGAACTAAGACTAAAAAGAAATGAAGAAACTCTCTGAGAATTATCTGACACAATTAGGAGATGCAACGTAAGGATTATAGATATACAAGAGGGAGAAGAGAGGGAGAAGGGGGCAGAAAGCCTATTCAAAGAAATAATGGCTGAGAACTTCTCAAACCTTGGGAGAGAGATGGAACTTCATGTGACAGAAGCCAATAGATCTCCAAACTTTATCAATGCAAGAAGACCAACCCCAAGGCATATTGTAGTGAAGCTAGCAAAAGTCAACGACAAGGAGAAAATACTAAGGGCAGCCAGGCAGAAGAAATTAACCTACAAAGGAACCCCCATCAGGCTATCAGCAGATTTCTCAGCAGAAACTTTACAGGCTAGAAAAGAGTGGAATGATATATTCAAAAATCTGAAGGACAAAAACCTGTAGCAGAGAATTCTCTACCCAGTGAAAATATCCTTCAAATACGATGGAGAAATAAAAACTTTCCCAGATAAACAAAAATTAAGGGAGTTCATTGCCACAAAACCTCCTCTTCAAGAAATGCTCAGGAAAACCCTCATTCCTGAAAAATCAAAAAAAGGAAAGGGGCTACAAAACCAAGAGCAGAGGAGATAAGTAGAAGGACAACAACAGAGAGTAGCATCTCTTCATCAGAACAGACTAAACCATGGGACGAGAAACAAAGGAAATTGAAGAGAACCGGAAAACAAGACATAAAATGGCAGCAGTAGGCCCCCACATTTCAATAATCACTCTAAATGTAAATGGATTGAACTCTCCAATCAAAAGACACAGAGTGGCAAGATGGATCAAAGAACAAGACCCAACAATATGCTGCCTCCAGGAAACACACCTCAGCCCCAAAGACAAACACAGACTCAGAGTGAAGGGATGTAAGACAATACTCCAAGCTAATAATGAACAAAAGAAAGCAGGTGTCGCTATACTAATATCAGACAAAGTTGACTTCAAAGCAAAACAGATAAAGAAAGACAAAGAGGGACAGTATATAATGATAAAAGGGACTCTCCACCAAGAAGACATAACACTTATAAATATATACGCACCCAACACAGGAGCACCAAAATTTGTAAAGCAACTCTTAACAGAACTAAAAGAAGACATCAACAACAATACAATAATAGTAGGGGACCTCAACACCCCATTAACACCAATGGACAGAACATCCAGACAGAAAATCAACAAGGCAATTATAGAATTAAATGAAAAATTAGACCAGATGGACTTAATAGATATATATAGAACACTTCATCCAAAAACAGCAGGCTACACATTCTTCTCAAGTGCACATGGAACATTCTCAAGGATTGACCATATTTGGGGAAACAAAGCAAGCATCAATAAATACAAGAGAGTGGAAATAATATCAAGCATCTTTTCTGATCATAATGCTATGAAACTAGAAATCAACTACAAGAATAAAGCAGAGAAAGGTGCATAAATGTGGAGACTAAACAACACGCTACTGAACAAACAATGGATCATTGAAGAAATTAAAGAAGAAATCAAATATTATCTGGAGACAAATGAAAATGAGAACACATCATTTGAAATCATTTGGGATGCAGCAAAAGCAGTCCTAGGAGGGAAATTCATTGCAATACAGTCTCACCTCACTAAACAAGAAAAAGCTCACATAAGCAACCTCAAATGACAACTAACAGAATTAGAAAAAGAAGAACAAACAAAGCCCAGAGTCAGTAGAAGGAAGGAAATAATAAAAATAAGAGCAGAAATAAGTGATACTGAAACAAAAAAGACAGTAGAAAGGATCAATGAAACAAAGAGTTGGTTCTTCGAAAAAATTAACAAAATCGACAAACCCTTAGCCAGACTCACTAAGAAAAGAAGAAAGAAATCTCAAATAAATAAAATTAGGAATGAGAGAGGAGAAATCACAACAGATACCAAAGAAATACAAGGGATCATAAGAGAATACTATGAAAAACTATATGCCAACAAATCGAACAACCTAGAAGAAATGTACAAATTCCTAGACTCTTACAACCTCCCCAAACTGAATCAGGAAGAAATGGAGAATCTGAATAGGCAAATCACAAGTAAAGAAATAGAAACAGTAATCAAAAACCTCCCCAAAAATAAGAGTCCAGGACCAGACGGCTTCTCTGGAGAATTCTACCAAACATTCAAAGAAGATTTAATACCTATCCTTCTCAAACTATTCCAGAAAATTGAGGAAGATGGAGTACTCCCTAACACATTCTATGAAGCCAACATCACTCTGATTCCCAAACCTGACAAGGACAACACAAAGAAGGAGAACTACAGGCTGATATCACTGATGAACATAGATGCAAAATCCTCAACAAAATTCTGGCAAACCGAATACAGCAATACATCAAAAAGATTATACACCATGATCAAGTGGGATTTATACCAAGGACACAGGGATGGTTCAACATCCACAAGTCAATCAACGTGATACACTCCATCAACAAAATGAAAAACAAAAACCACATGATCATCTCAATAGATGCAGAGAAAGCATTCGACAAGATCCAACACCCATTTATGATAAAAACCCTCAATAAAAATGCGTATAGAAGGAAAGTACTCAACATAATAAAGGCCATATATGACAAACCCACAGCTGACATCATACTCAATGGACAAAAACTGAAACCCATCCCTCTGACGACAGGAACAAGACAAGGGTGCCCGCTTTCACCACTCCTATTCAACATAGTACTGGAGGTGTTGGCCAGAGCAATTAGGCAGGAAAGAGAAATAAAAGGAATCCAAATAGGTAATGAAGAAGTAAAACTCTCACTGTTTTCAGATGACATGATCTTATATATAGAAAACCCCAAAGAATCCATAGGAAAGCTATTAGAAACAATCAACAGCTACAGCAAAGTTGAAGGGTATAAAATGAACATACATAAATCAGTAGCATTTCTATACACTAACAATGAACTAACAGAAAAAGAACTCAAGAACTCAATCCCATTCACAATTGCAATGAAAAGAATAAAATACCTTGGGATAAATTTAACCAAGGAAGTGAAAGATTTATACAATGAAAACTACAAGACTTTCTTGAAAGAAACTGACGACGACATAAAGAGATGGAAAGACATTCCATGTATTTGGATTGGAAGAATAAACATAGTTAAAATGTCCATTCTACCTAAACCAATCTACAGGTTCAACGCTATCCCAATCAGAATCCCAAGGACATTCTTTACAGAAATAGAACAAAGAATCCTAAAATTCATATGGGGCAAAAAAGACCGCGAATTGCTAAAGCAATCCTGAGAAAGAAGAACAAAGCCGGAGGCATCACAATCCCCGATTTCAAAACATACTACAAAGCTACAGTGATCAAAACAGCATGGTACTGGTACAAAAACAGGTGCACAGATCAATGGAATAGAATTGAAAGCCCAGAATTAAAACCACACATCTATGGACAGCTGATCTTTGACAAAGGAGCTGAGGGCCTACAATGGAGAAAAGAAATTCTTTTCAACAAATGGTGCTGGGAAAACTGGACAGCCACATGTAAAAGAATGAAAATCAACCATTCTTTTCCACCATTCACAAAAATAAACTCAAAATGGATCAAAGACCTAAAGATTAGGCCTGAAACAATAAGTCTTCCAGAAGAGAATATAGGCAGTACACTCTTTGACATCAGTTCAAAAGAATCTTTTCAGACACTATAACTCCTCAGATGAGGGAAACAATAGACAGAATAAACAAATGGGACTTCATCAGACTAAAGAGCTTCTTCAAGGCAAGGGAAAACAGGATTGAAACAAAAAAACAACCCACTAATTGGGAAAAAATATTTACAAGCTACTTATCCGACAAAGGGTTAATCTCCATAATATACAAAGAACTCACACAGCTTGACAACAAAAAAACAAATAACCCAATCAAAAAATGGGCAGAGGACATGAACAAACATTTCTCCAAAGAAGATATAAGTATGGCCAATAGATACATGAAAAGATGCTCATCATCACTAATCATCAGGGAAATGCAAATCAAAACTACACTTAGATATCACCTTACACCTGTTAGATTGGCAAAAATATCCAAAACCAAGAGTGACAAATGTTGGAGAGGTTGTGGAGAAAAAGGAACCCTCATCCACTGTTGGTGGGAATGCAAACTAGTGCAGCCACTATGGAAAACAGTATGGAGATTTCTCAAAAAGTTAAAAATAGAAACACCCTATGACCCAGCCATCCCACTACTGGGTGTCTATCCTAAGAACCTGAAATCAGCAATCCCAAGAGTCCCATGCACCCCTATGTTCATCACAGCATTACTCACAATAGCCAAGACGTGGAACCAACCTAAATGCCCAGAAACTGATGATTGGATAAAGAAGATATGGTATATATGCACAATGGAATACTACTCAGCCATAAAAAAGGACAAAATTGTTCCATTCGCATCAACGTGGATGGACCTTGAGGGTATTGTGTTAAGCGAAATAAGCCAGACAGAGAAAGACGAACTCTATATGACTCCACTCATAGGTGGAAGTTAACATATAGACAAGGAGAACTGATTGGTGGTTACCAGGGAAAAGGGGGGGTGGGGGGAGGGCACAAAGGGTGAAGTGGTGTACCCACAACATGACTAACAATAATGTACAACTGAAATCTCACAAGGTTGTAATCTATCATAATCTTAATAAAAAATAATAAATAATTATTTTTAAAAACAATTAATAGAATTGGCCAAGGGGCCAGCCTGGTGGCATAGTGGTTAAGTTTGCACACTCCACTTCGGTGGCCTGGAGTTCACGGGTTCAGATCCCAGGCATGGACCTACACGCTGTTCATTGGGCCATGCTGTGGTGGCATCCCACATACAAAACAGAGGAAGATTGGCACAGATGTTAGCTCAGGGCCAATCTTCCTCACCAAAAAAAAAAAAAAAAAAAGGCTAAGGACTTGAATAGACATTTCTCCAAAGAAGACATACAAACAGCCAACAGGTATATGAAAAAATGTTTGATGTCACTAATCACCAGGGAAATACAAATCAAAACCACAATGAGATATCACTTCACACCTGTCAGGATCGCTATGATCAGAAAACCCAAAAGACAACAAATGTTGGCAAGGATGTTGAGAAATTGGAACTCTTACATACTGTTGCTGGGAATGTGAAATGGTATGGCCACTATGGGAAATAGTATGGAGGTTCCTCAAAAAATTAAAAATAAAACTATCGTGATCCAGCAATCCCACTTCTGGGTACTTATCCAAAAGATTTGCAATCAGGATCTCAAAGAGATATTAGCATTCTCATGTTCACTGCAGCACTATTCACAATAACCAAGATATAGAAGCAACCTAAATGTCTATTGACAGATGAATAGATAAAGAAAAGTGGTATATGTATACAATGGAATATTATTGAGACTTCAAAAAGAAGGAAATTCTGCAATAAGCCACAACATGGATGAACCTTAAGGACATTATAGTAAGTGACGTAACCAAGTCACAGAAAGACAACTACTGCATGATTCTACTTATATGAGGTATCTAAAATAGTCCAATTTATACAATTAAAGAGTAGAATAGTGGTTGCCAAGAGCTGGGGGAAGGGGGAAATTGGGAGTTACTAATCAATATGCGTAAGTTTCAGCTAAGCAAGATGAATAAGCTCTAGAGATCTGCTGTGCAACATTGCAGCTATATCACACACTTGGAAATTTGTACTTTTTTGTATTTTATTGCATACTTTAAATTTCTTAAGAAGGTAGAGCTCATGTTAAGCGTTCCTACCACAATAAAATAAGTTTTTTTTTTTCAAGGAAGATTAGCCCTGAGCTAAGATCTGCCGATCCTCCTCTTTTTGCCGAGGAAGACTGGCCCTGAGTTAACATCCATGCCCATCTTCCTCTACTTTATATGTGGGACACCTACCACAGCATGGCTTGCCACGCGGTGCCATGTCCGCACCCGGGATTCGAACCGGCATACCCTGGGCCACCGAAGTGGAACGTGCACACTTAACCGCTGCGCCACCGGGCCGGCCCCTAAAATAAATATTTTTTAAAAATTCTTGAGGTCTGAAGCCTGAGTGGAGGGAAAAAATGATGAGGCCAGTGACAGAAACAAGGAAGCTGAGAGAAGGAGTTTCTGTGGTGAGGTAGTGAGAGGGAGGCTTTGGCAGGACATCACGTGGAGGTGCCTTTATGGCAGTGGAACACGATTGATTGGACATAAGGACATAGATAGTCTGAACAAAGAGAGATATTTGAAGCTGTCAATGCAAATAATCCATAATCAATATGCAAATCAAAATTTGGGGTGAGTTTATTATGAGCCACGTCTGAGTATTGCCTTGGGGGACTTCCTTCCCCGAGTGGGTTGTACAGAGTGGTTATACACTGTCTTGAAACAAAGGGCATACATCACATATGACAGGAAGATCTCTTTTACTACTGTCACAAGATGTTTATCTGGCACAGGTCAGGGGTCACAAGGTGAACACAGCAGGTAAGTAATTAATCCTTAGTTTCTAGGAAGAGATGCTTATCCTTCAGGAAATACTGATAATGGGGGGAAGCCACATCCCTATCTTTAAGGGCATCATTCTTGTCTTTGGGACCTTGTAAATGTTTAAAGCAGATGTACAATGCATGCTCAACAGGCCACACCAGGCCCTCTTGGAAAAACAAGGTCAGGCTGAATTAGTTTTAAACCAAATGGCTTCCTCCTATACTCCAATGTATCCTGTTGCTTCTCATTTATTTATCAAAGCTAAAAGCAATTCACCAAGGTAACAAGTTTAAAGAACGATGAGCTCAGGAACTAAGAATCAAGCATTAGGACATACGTGCTCCCTTAGGGGGTGATGGCATGGAAAGAAATCACGAAAGAAAAAGGTGAGCATCACAGAGGCAGGAGGAGAGCAGGGAAGAACAGTGTCACAGAAGCCACGTGAGAAATAAGTTTCAAGGAGTGGTCAACTACGTCAAAGCCAACGAGAATGGAGAAAAGACCATTGGAAAGGGGTCTGAGACATCCTGAAAGATGAGTACGGTAGTCTGACCTCCTGTACAGGGGGAACAAACATTTCGGGCTAAATAAGTTGGGAACCTTGCTGATGTTCTTTCCTCAAGGGATGTAAGTGGTGGCCACTCTATCCAGAGACCCGGGCAGGGCTGTTTTCCCAAGGCCCTGCTGCTTTCTCTTCTATTCCTGGGAAAAGCACAGAAAATAGAGCTTATTTTGCTTGCCATGAAGCTCATGTCCCATTAACTCCTACCTAAAGGACAGGCAGGTCAGAAAAGTTACAGGTTGAAAAATTAAAATTATTTGCAAGTTTAATCATCACTCATGAGCAACAGCAGCAACACCTGGAGGAGGACTCCCAGCGTACTGCAACTGGCTTCCAGCTCAACTGATACACGACTAGCGTATCGAGAGTAGAGGTAGTGGAAGTGAGAACCAGGAACTGGTTCTTGTTTACTATCTTCACTGCTGTGGCTGGTTATTAAATGTTCATAGCTGCCATTCAATGGCATGGGTTTTTTAAGGGTCAGTCTCTTGGGCAAGTGTCCCTGAACTTGACAGATACTGGGTCATATAGGAAATATAAGAGCCAGCCTTCAGCATGTTCACAAGATCCTAGGTTTGCCTATGTAATTGAAGGACTAGGAAATGGACATTTGGAGCATGAGGGACGAGGCTTCAGCTTTTATTAGTGGAATACTTTATGCAATCTATGGAATAATTTTTAATCTTAGCTCCATAAAACCTTCAAAAGACAATGAGAAATCTATTTGGAATGGATTTAGGCAGGTGAGATCATGTCGAACAAATCGCCTCTGGACGATCTTTCCTATTCTAGAATTATTTAACAATAAGATTCTGGACGGTTGAAGGAGTTTGAAAGCCTTGAAACTACAATTGTAGATTTTTTAAAATAGTGCAGAAACTACATTTCCCAGGAGCCCTCGCGGACGAGTCCCCACACTGGGCTGGTTCCCTTGCCTACGAGGTGAAGTGGAAAATGTAGTGCGGCGCGCGACTCTGCACGTGAGCAGGGCGGACGAAGGCGGGAGGGACCGCGCCGCTTGGGGCGGCACAGGGTCCAGGGAGTCAGGGTGTGGGCCCCTCCTTCCCCCGAGTTTGGTTTGTGCCAAATAGGGGCGGGCCCCCATCTTCTGGCCCGACTGTGAAATGAGCTGGCCTGGGCCCAGTCGCCCGCTGGAGCGGTTCGGGGGAAGTCCCGGGGAGTGAGGCACCGAGGTGCCTGGTCCTGTTTCCCGGCAGCCGGGCCGGGAGGGGGAGAAGGTGCGAGCAGCCGGCCTGGAGCTCGCGCCCTGCCCCCACCCAGGCTGCGGCGGCGCGGGGAGGAAGCGCGTATAGGTGGAGCGCAAAGTTTCCCTTTTTCTTTCTCGTCACAGCAGCCCCAACGCCGGCGGGCGGGGATGCCTAACTTCAGTTTGCAGGGGTCCGGAGCCTAACGGGTTAAAATTAACGCCTCCTCCACTTCCCGCCTCCCCGAAAGGTCCACCCCGCCAGCCATGGGCAGCCGCGATCACCTGTTCAAAGTGCTGGTGGTGGGGGACGCCGCGGTGGGCAAGACGTCCCTGGTGCAGCGTTATTCCCAGGACAGCTTCAGCAAACACTACAAGTCCACGGTGGGAGGTGAGACGCGCCGCGGGGGCGGGGAGACCAGAGGCCCCGAGCGGGGTCGGGCACGGGAGGTCTCAGGTCCTTGCGCCCTTCCTCGGGTCAGGAAGTAGGTGTCTTGGCTCCTGGAGGAGTCATTGCGGGGTGTTTGGCATGGCTTTCTTGGGTTTCTCCAGTTAGGTTTTCCCAGCCTGACCTGACTGTGTGGAGAGAGAGGGCGAAGGTGTGAAGATGAGAAATGGGAAGGGACGATGAGAAAAGGAGCAATTGCTGCCTTTTGCGGGGGGCACTTCGAACCCGAGTGTCCTGCACCTTCCAAGCGGTCCCGGCCAATCGCTGCGCTCAGCAGAGGCAGCCGAGACCCCCTGGTGAGGTGCCAGCTGGGGCTGTCGTCCCGCCTCTCTCAGGAGTTCAGGCAGCTGTTGAAAGAACAGAATGGTGTTTAGCCTGGCCTCAAGGATCCCAGCTTTGTTATGGGGGTGCCTGCATGGGAGAGCCCCTTGGCCACCCAGTGGGATGCTTACCAGGGCTGATGAGCTGTGTGTTTATTGTCTGTTGATTGCTTAAATAAAGGCAACCTGGGAATTCTTCAAAGAATGTGAAATATTCTTCCCACCCCTTTTCCTCTCAAACTGAGGAGGGAAGGAAGGAAGGGAACCCCAAGAGTTAATTCATTTCTTTCCTAGTGTCACGTTTGGACTCAGCTGTTTTTTTCAGAAGTAGCAATGCCCTTTATTTAATTAGAAGGTGCTTAGCTGGGAAGAGCTGGTGAACGGGGAGAGGACCGTACATTTATTTATCTCTGTTAAAAGAATGTTTTTTAAGGAAAAAAACTTGCAGTAATGTTAAATTTTGAAAATGTGTGCTGGTGTTCATTATGGAAATTTTAAAAAATTAGCCATCTTCCTTAAGAACATCCAGCAAAATGAGGGTTTAACGTTTCAAAGACTGTTTCCTGCCCATTCTGCCCCCACTACTCCTAAATAAGATGGGGGTCCCTATGCCATGGATTTGGTTTAAAAGTGTCCCACTAATTAATTTCTAGCACTTGCTCTAGTTTTCCTTTAGTAGAGAATAAAAATGACTCTGGCTAATTTTTTGTCAGTGTTTATTTTGAATTTCCCCTAGCTTTCATTTCCCCTGGCATACTCGTTCAGCGTTAACCCATGGGGTCTCAGTATCTACAGATGGGGTGGGAGATTCCAGCATATTGAAACATCATCCACGCAGTGTCTTTTTCCTGGCGATGCTCTGGGACCTCTTCACTTAATCCCATCCCTGCCCAAGATAATTCCTACAGCCTTATGGAGGATGTAGAAGTCTCCCAAGGGTGTGTTGGATTAGAAGCCAGCAGTGAAACTGAATGTGGAAGACGCAAAAGTCAGCACACCTCATTTCCCCCTTCTACTCATTTCTTCCCTGAGAAAACCCCCTAAATCTCCCAGAAACTGTTTAACCTGAGTTTAGGACGTTGTTTTCATAATCAGTTTCACCCTCCTATCCCCAGCCTTGGAGACAAGTAGTATCAAGTAAATTTGTTTGACAAGAGAGTAAAAGCTGGAGATTCTTCAGGGAGTGAGTATGAATGATCTGTCCCACGCTTAATACATGAGTGTGGGCTCATCTCAGTCCATCGAGGGCTTAAAAATAAATAAATAGATGAATAAATAAATAAATAAATAAATAAATAAATAAATGAGATTGGAGTTGCGTGTCCCTGGGTTTGTAACTGCATATTTGATGTGAATTTCTTCATGGATTTTTTAAAGATAAGTTTCATTCAAGTATATTGTATGTGTATTTTCAGTGGATTTCGCTCTGAAAGTTCTCCAGTGGTCTGACTCAGAGATGGTGCGGCTCCAGCTGTGGGATATTGCAGGTAGGCTGGGAAGACTAGATGCGAACAAGGGAAGAAATTTTGGTTTAACCAGCAAGCTCTCAGAGATCAAGGAGGGCGACAAAACCAGAAGTTCTTTTTCTGAAGCTGGAATGATGGAGCTGCTCAGAGGATACACACGCTAAATAGATATAGGGCTGTTCTCAATGTCTTCTGTGGATGTTTTGCCCTAAATAAACGTGGAGCAGTCTCTGTGTGGGTGGAGCGGCTGCAAGGTGGTGGGTTGACCGTGACCAGACCATAGGTGGATACTTCCACGACAGGGGGAGGCTGCTTTTTCTAGGTTTGCAGCTGACCTTGGTGAGAAACAAGAACCCCAGAAAATAGCCAGTCATAATAATAGCTAACTCTTATTACATGCCATGCATTTTTCTAAGCATTTTAGATTCACTGACTCATTAATCCTCACAGCAACCCTATGATAAAAGCTACTGCTTTTATCCCCACTTTACAGATGAGGAATCTAAGCACTGAGAGCTTGACTTGTCCAAAGTCATATGGGTGGTACATGACAGAGCAGGGGTTTGGAATTGGGCCGTCTGGGTGCAGAAGCTGGACTCAGCCACTAGGCATTACCCCCCCCCCCCCGCCTCAATGAAGGTAGAAAGGGCAGGGTGTCAGGTTCTGAGCCTGGTCTTAGATCACCTTGAGAACTCTCCTTTCTTCCCAGGGCAGGAGCGTTTCACTTCTATGACACGCCTGTACTATCGGGATGCCTCTGCCTGTGTTATTATGTTTGATGTTACCAATGCCACTACCTTTAGCAACAGCCAGAGATGGAAACAGGACCTGGACAGCAAGCTCACGCTGCCTAATGGAGAGCCCGTGCCCTGCCTGCTCTTGGCGAACAAGGTATGTGGTCATTCCAGGAAAAGACCCCTGGCCTTTGTCTGTGGGCAGAGAGTAACCGTATCTAAAATGCTCTCTGATTCTGGGCATCCACTTTCCCTTCTCATGTTGGAAAAATCATCTCTACCTCTTTTCAAGGAATGTTGAGACTTTCTTTGGGAAGAATGTTGACTGCGGATTTCTAGATGCTGGTGTTATTCACCATGAGTGGAAGTGTTTGAAATCTGCAAGTATCTGAGCCATGTTCCTCTTTCCAGAAGGTTAAGAGATCGCCTTTTATTTATTCTCTTTGCCAGTGTGATCTGTCCCCTTGGGCAGTGAGCCGAGACCAGGTTGACCGATTCAGTAAAGAGAACGGTTTCACAGGTTGGACAGAAACATCAGTCAAGGAGAACAAAAATATTAATGAGGCCATGAGGTGAGTAGCATATGCTGTTCTGGGGATAGACACATAGGTTTACCCACCTGCCACTGCCATGCCTTGGACTGTCTTTTCTTTTTTGTGAGCAAACAAGAGGAGACCGAGTCACCAGAATACCAGCTTCTGAAGGTCAGGGATGCTGTATTCTCTCCAGAGATAACTGGGGACAATGGGGCATTTAAACCTTGTGGCTTTACTGAATGCCATCTGCTGATAAGATAGTGTCCGCCATTTCTCCCTTTCCTCCATCTACCTTCTCAGCCTTATTTTTATTTGTTTTTTAGAGTCCTCATTGAAAAGATGATGAGCAATTCCAGAGAGGATGTGTCTTCCTCCACCCAAGGGGACTACATCAACCTGAAAACCAAGCCGTCCTCCCCCTGGGCCTGCTGCTAATAGTGTTTGGCTTGTTTTCCCTCCCAGTTCTAGGAGGTCTTTCATCTCTTCCCTTTGGTCGCCCACCCAGCAATTTTATTCAGTACATTTGAACTGTCTCTTGCTCACTCTTCAGTGAGGAGGGCCATCATCACTGAGAGAAGACACCTGGGAGCCAGGTGCATTTCTGCATCTCCTGCAAGTTGGTTCTCACTTGCTGCTGGCTCATGTGGCCCAGTTAGTGCCTTCTGGATAAGAAAGATCGTTGTCTCATCTCTCAATTTGTGATCTGGGATTTGTGGGAAGGATTAGAAATCAGCATCTTTGTTTTAAGGATCATAACGCTGACCTGCTTTTGAGCTTATTTTTCCATTTGATGTATGTTGATTTCTCAGTCTGATGTGACTTCAGATCGCAAGGAAAATGAGATCAAAAGCCATTTGCCAAATTCCTTGTAGTTCATTGCTTTCAGATCCTTTCTGTCTTGGACTTTCAATTCAAACATCTGATTCTGAGATGCAGAAGGAGAGGGGCTGCATGTCTTTGGGTTTGGACTACCGGAGGTGACCGAAAAGTCACCGTATTTTTGAAGCTTCTAAAGTCACAATTAGCTTTCTCTTGTCTTCTCTTCAAGAGTAGTCAAGACTATCTATCATATGTAATGAGAGCATTTCTTTCCCCAAAGAAAGAAATTCTCACGTTAGGCTTTTCTAGTGTCTCCCTCCCGCGGGCGTTCCTGGGGGGATGTCTTGATGCATAATGCTGCAAGTGACCGCGGTCGGCTGTGATGCCCTGAAATAGGTCTGTTCCTCGCAGCTCTGGGAGTCTGAGTGGAAGAGGAGGGAGAGGTTAACAGAACAAAATCCCGTGAGGCAACTTGCTTGTGAGTACTTTGGGTGGCTAACACTTAACAGCCATGGGAAACCAGTATTGTGTACAGCCCTGCGCCTGGGGGTGGAGAGGCGATAGACAGAAAATCATTAGGTAATTTAAGTGCTAAATTGGGTAGGATTTTTAGTTTCAAATCATTTCTAGACAGAATTAATTTTAATTCTCACAGGATGGTGATTTATAACCTACCCAAAGTTAGGAACATTCTCAGTGAACTCAGAGGCCTCGAGTTCTTTGAGAGACACTTTTCTAAATGAGTGTCCTAAATCAGGGTTCCCAAATCTGACTGATCAGAACCACCTGGGAAGTTTGTTAAAAAATTAAAAAATAAAAGGTTTTAAGATTCTGGGTCCCAACCTCAAACCTCCTGAATCAAAATTCCCCGGAGCGAAGCCTGGGAATTTGTGGTGGTTGCTGTTTTTCAAAGCTTCTCAGGTGATTCTGATCAGCCTGGTTTGGAAACCTTCGCTGGAGAACTCGGTGAAGATGCGAGAGCAGGCTTTTTCTGTTTCAGCGATCCTGGGCTTCTGTAAGCTCTGTTAGCAAGTCAGGTGATTCTGACCCACAATGGGCTTTGAAACCACTGTCCTGAGAGAGAGAGCAGAGGCAAAATATCAGAATGAGAATGGGAGCCAGTCCTTCAGTGGTTGGTTTGTTTTTAATGTCAATTATTAGACCTTTTGCACAGCTTTTTGAGAACTTGAAGCTCCTTTTTGTATTCCCCTTTTCAGGTAGGGTTTTTATTACAGTGATTCTGAACATAATAGTGGAGTAACAAATTCCCTTTATATGAAAAGAAAATTGATTTTTTTTATTAAAGATTTTATTTTTTCCTTGTTCTCCCCAAAGCCCCCCGGTACATAGTTGTATATTCTTCGTTGTGGGTCCTTCTAGTTGTGGCATGTGGGACGCTGCCTCAGCATGGCCTGATGAGCAGTGCCATGTTTGCGCCCAGGATTCAAACCAATGAAACACTGGGCCGCCTGCAGCGGAGCGCGCAAACTTAACCACTCGGCCACAGGGCCGGCCCCAAGAAAATTGATTTTTATTCACTGGTTTGAACCCCTGCAAAATCACAAATAAATGGGAAATCAATCTTGATATTCCTGGTAGTTATTGGCCTTTAATGTGAGTTAAAGTGTTATTTTACACTGATACTTCAAGAATGTTGCAGAAATGGAGACTATTTTTTAAATACCAAAAAAATGAAGGTAAATGTTATTCCGTTTATCTGTTAATTTACTAGTACCAATGGTCTAATACCAATTCTGTACTTGATGTAACACCCCAAATACTGCTTGGAAGTATGACTATTTAAAAAAAACTGAACATGCCTTCTTTTCCCATATGCTGAGTCAGGGTATACCTGCTTTTTCAAGCATTGCTAGACACTGACCTGCCAGCCGTTCTGGGTTTTCTCTCCCGATTGGTGAACATTAGAGGCCTGAAACTAATTAAAGAAGAAGTTGAAATATAACTAATTCCTCTCTGCGTTTCTATCCATAAAGGGAAAGCAAAGATGAGGAAGGAGAAAATATTTACATGATTAGAAATGTGATTATACTAAAAATAATTGTATCCTATCATTTGGGTGCTACCTCTTACACAGAATTGTTTGGAACTTGGATATTGTTGTGGCCCTTTCCTAGAGAATTTTCCGTGTTTGAGACAAGACGCCCCTCCAACCACTCAGCTGGTCTACGGCCAAAAAGAAAACATAAGCGTTCCCTGCAGACTCAAGGTCTGAGGTTGTGAGAGAGCCAAGGAAGGGCTGAGAACAGAGCTGTGGGACTGTGACTGCCCTGGCTTTCTTCTTTGAACAGAACAGCTGAGTGACCAAACAAGCAGGGAAAAAGAGACCACAGGTCAAGGAAGCCTCCTCAGCAGTAAGTGATGGTTTGCTCTTTTGTCACTGCTAATGAGCCAAAATTACTCCAAGAGATATTGCTAATTCACTTTCCCTAGCTATTGGTAAAGTATGCTATGGTTCTGCGTTTTTTTCCTATTTTCTCCAGATTTAACTCTTTTCTTTAGGTGGTTCGTCTTCTGTCCTCAGGACACTGTCCCAGCTGACATGAGACGTTTCCTGCCTGTCGTCGTCCTTTTGTAGGCAGTGGCCTGCTTTTGACTTGATCTAAGGCCGTGGTTAGAAGACGTGAAAATCTCCGTGGTATTTTGTAAAATCCAGTGAGCTGATTGCCCGAGGAAACAGACCGCAGTGCCCTTTGCCCCCCGCCCATTTTGGGTCGCTATGGATGGGAAAAGTCCTCAGCTGTGAAAGTGACTCATTTATTAAAGCTGAACGATCCCAAAGCTGCAGGCTGGGCCAGGTGGGAAGCCACAGAGAGTGGCAGGGTTGGAAAAGATGCTACGTGTATTTTTGATTCGGCCATAAATACCAGAGACTTGAGAATGTAGCTACATATGACCTTTGTTATTGTTAGAAAAAAACCTGCCTTCCCTTTGGCTTTCAAGCATAATCTGAATTCTCTCGAGTTCCATCTGCAGAGTTTCAGTCTGATAATGGAATTGCTCTGTATTAGGGTTTTCCAGGGAAACAGAACTAGTAGGATATGCGTATATGTAAAGGGATTTATCATAAGGAATTGGCTCATGCAATTATGGAGGCTGGAAAGTCCAAAATCTGCAGAGCTGATGTCCCAGTTCAGGTCCCAAGGTTAGCAGGCTGGAAGAGCAGACATTCTGGTTCAGAGGCCGTCAGGCAGGAGAATTACTCAAGAGAGGGTCAACCTTTTGTTCTGTTTAGGCCTTCAACTGATTGGATGAGGCCCACACACATTAGGGAGGGCAATCTGATTTACTTAGTCTACCAATTTAAGTGTTAATCTCATCCAGAACACCCTCACAGAAACACCCAGAATAATGTTTGACCAAATACCCCATGGCCCAGTCAAGTTGACATAAAATTAACCGTCACGTGCTCTTAACAGTCCTTTACTGTGTGAGGGTACGTTTTGATGCCTTTTCTGCACACTCTAATTTAATTTGATTCACACTCAAAGCCCGTCTGATTAGGAACTAACTAACTACATGTTAATGGGAATAAGAAGAAGAAGGCAGCTAGTCAGCTTTTTATGAGTTGTCATGAGATGAGAAGGGCAGCCTAGCAGCACTGGATACCAATATCTGAATTTGTATAAACTTCCCTCAGATCTGTGAGTTGTGTATGCTTCTTACACTGTCTTGGAAATAAGAAAGAAAACAGTTCTTCCTATTTTATGTTTGAGGCAACCAGTGTCTCAGAATTTGACTGACTGAGGGCTGGCCCCGTGCAGCGGTTAAGTGCGCATGTTCTGCTTCAGCAGCCCAGGGTTCGCCGGTTTGGATCCTGGGTGTGGACTGACACACCGCTTGTCAAGCCATGCTGTGGCAGGCGTCCCACATAAAGTAGAGGAAGATGGGCCCGGAGTTAGCTCAGGGCCAGTCTTCCTCAGCAAAAAGAGGAGGATTGGTGGCAGATGTTAGCTCAGAGCTAATCTTCCTCAAAAAAAGAAAAGAAAAAGAAAAAGAATTTGACTGACTGAAAGGCAGCCAGGGGAATTTGTAATAAAGCCCGAGATACTACTGCAACCCTTCTGATTCCCCGTCTGCATTCTGTCATTTAGGTTTCTGAGAAACATTTGACCTGAAAAACCTAGTTTAGAAAATAAGCATTTAGAGAAACAGAACTAACCCCTTTTGGGTTTGAAACTCTTGGTTTGTGTTAGATTTTTTTTAAGACCTGTTCATGCATGGAGTAGAGACGTGTGTGTAATTAAAATTTGGGGCCAAACTAAGTGCAGTTTGAATAGCATACAATGCAGATATATCCCAAGAGCTGTAATTGAGAAGTTCCGCTTACTAAGATGTGTCACCCCAATGCCGTGGCTGTCATTTCCTTTTGAATATCAGTTGTCTTGTTTGCAAGCACAGGGCTTTTGACAGCCATTCCATCTTCACCTGTTGCTGGCGGTAGCTAACATCTGAGTGTTTCTATAAGCCAAGTATTCTCCTAAACACTTCACATCCATTATTTTTCTTTTCACAAAGACCCTATTTTATGTGTTTATATATATATATTTGTAATGTGTATATATAATATAGGAAACTCAGGCACAAAAAATTACAGCTTTGCTCAAGTTCAGACAGACAGCAAGTGGCAAACTGATTTTAGCCTTAGGCAGTGAGACTCCAGAAACTGGGCTCTTTGCTACGATACACTGGCTCCCATTTTCTATGTGTGTGTGTTGGTGATGGCATCCTTGAAGTTTTTCATATAACAGATTTTCAGTATGATGAAAACAGAGTAATTTATTAAATGGGTATACAGGTTTTCTAATACTTTTATAATGAAAATTTTTAAATCTACTCATGAAGGAAAATGGAGAAAAGAAGAAAAGTCCAAACCACCCACAGCCCCACAACCCAAACAAAACCTCTATTTACATTTCGATAAATTTGTTTTCAGTCGTTTTTTTTAATGCAAACGTTTTTTTCTCACATTGCATTCGCACTTAAACCATTTTCAATTACATAGCTTTTATGTATCCAGTATTGCAGTAGGGCTGGAGTGTGAAGATCCATGCCCTAGAAGTTCAAAGGACAAGGAGGTCAAGAAACGTTTCTTAAAAGGAAGTAGGATTTGGGATGGACACAAATTGAGAAAGAGGTGGGATAGTATTTCAGGGTGGGGAGAAAGGGAGTTCAGAATTCTTACGCAGTTTGGGAAGTAGCCAGTAGACCAAAAGGCTCGTGTTGTAGAGCAGTGGGAAATAAGGTTAGAAAGACTGTTGACAGATTGTGTAGGTCATTAATTGATTTAACCAATAGTGGCGTAAAAACCGTGTACCAGGGACTTCGTTAGATGCGAAGGATGAAGGCCTGGGGCAGAGAAGCTTCCTGTCCAGGAATGGCAGTCCAAAAGGGAGCCAGCACGTAAAAGGACCGCGTCTTGCTGCAGGGACTGCTGTCTGCTTCTTGTAGTAATGGAGGCCAAGGAGGGAGCCAGGAAAAGCCTCACGAAAGAGAGGGCACCCAAACTGGATAAGAGTTGCCAACTGAAAGACTACAGGAGGAAACGCATGTTAGACAGAATAAAGTGAATAAAGGCATGGAGGCGTGCAATAAACAGCGGAGCTTGCTCAGAGAACAGTGCATGTTCATAATGGCTGGAGCTGGCAGCGGGTGGAGGAAGGGACAGCTGGGAAAATGAGGTTGGAGATGGGGCCAAATCACAGAGAGCCCTGTATGCCATGCTGAAGCATTTGAACTTCATCTCGTAGCGGAGAACTATTAAAGGGCTTAATTTTTAAAAATCTTTTTGTTTTTCTTTGAGGAAGATTAGCCCCGAGCTAACATCTGCCATCAATCTTCCTCTTTTTGCTGAGGAAGACTGGCCCTGAGCTAACATCCAATGCCCATCTTCCTCTACTTTATATGTGGGATGCCTGCCACAGCATAGCCTGACAAATAGCGCATAGGTCCACACCCGGGACCCGAACAGTGAACCCAGGGCCACCGAAGAGGAGCATGCAAACTTAGCCGCTGCCCACAGGGCAAGCCCCCAAAATCTTTTTTCTTATTGAAAAATACAGGGCTGGCCTGGTGGCTTAGCGGTTATGTTCATGTGCTCCCCTTTGGGGGCCTGTGGTTCACCAGTTCAGATCCCGGACACAGACCTACACACCTCTCATCAAGCCATGCTGTGGCAGCGTCCCACATAGAAGAACTAGAAGGACGTACAACTAGGATATACAACTATGTACTGGGGCTTTGGGAAGGGAAAAAAAAAGAGGAAGATTGGCAATAGATGTTAGCACAGGGCCAATCTTCCTCAGCAAAAAAAAGAAAAATTAAAAAAATAAATACATAAACATAATGTTGTTGTGGCTTAAAACAACAGAAGTTTTTAATTTTATACTTCTGGAGATCAGAGATTCAAAATGGGTCTCAGTGGGCTAAAATTAAGATATTGGCAGGGCTGCATTCCTTTCTAGACGTTATCAGGAAGAATCATTTTCTTACCCTTTCTAGCTTCTAAATGCTACCCACATTTCTTGGCTCGTGGCCCCCTCCTCCATCACCACAGCCAGCAATGGCTGGTCAAATCTTTCTCACGTCTCATCACTCTGACCTTTCCTGCCTCCCTCTCCCACTTTTAAGGACCCCTGTGATTACAGTAGGCCCATCCAGATAACCCAGGGTAACTACCCTACTCAAGATCAGTGACCTTAATTCCCCCTCGCATATTCACAGGTTTCAGAGATTAGGTCATGGACACTGTGGGGGTCGTTACTGTGCCTACCACAGATAGGAAGGCTGAGGAGTAGTGGAGTTGAACTGGCCCAGGGTCATACAACTGGCTGGTAGGAGGGCCAAGAATAAACATTTTTTAAATTCAAATAATACAGATATTTCTTTAGAAGGAGATAAAATTCTTCTGTAATTTCACCTCTGAAAGATAACTTGATTAACAGTTTGAATATTCTTCCAGATTTTTCTCTACATACACAGTCCCAGCTGTTCACTCCCTTTCCTTTAAAAAAAAAAGGCTCATATAGGGCTTCCTGCAACTTGCTTTTTTCTTTTTAATGTGTCCTGGGTATCTCTCCACGTAAGAACAGACTTCTACCTCATTCCTTTTAATTGCTGCATCAGATTGTATGGCTGTATTATCATTTATGGAACCAGTTATCTATTGGTGGTATTTGGGTTATTTCTTTTTCCTCTCTTACAAATAGTACCACAAGCTAACATCTTTGTATATTTATAAACTCATGTGAAAACTTTAGGAACTCCTAGAAGTGAGTCAAATAGTATACACACTTCAAGTTTAAATATAGTGCCAAATTCCCCTCCAAACTGTTTATACCAATATATACTCCACCAGTAGGGTCTGAGGGGCTAGTTTATTCGTATCCTTAACAAAACTGTTTCCAACCTTTACCAATCTGAGAAGTGAAAATTTTTTTAATTATTTTCTCTTTTGCTCTGAGTGAGCATATTTTTAAATATATTTGTCATTTTTATTTCTTCTGTTAATCACCTGTTTGTATCCTATATCTGTTATTTTGTTGTCTTACTGATTTTGTAAAAGCTTTTTGTATATCAAGGATATTAACCTTTTGTTGTAATATTGCAAATAGTTTCCCCAGTTCATAGAGGGACTTTACGCATAGACATGTGCTTGAGACATGTGCTTGAGAAATCTCCCTGGAAGTAGCTTAAATAAAGCTAGTATAATGCATTTAGACTCTATTCTGGAAGCTGTGTGGACATATTGAAAATTTGAGTGTAAGAGTGACATAAGCGTCGTGCTTTAGGAAGGTAGTATTGTCTGTTGTATCTACCACAGATTCCCAAAAAAAGGAGAGAAGAAAAGCTGAATGGTGGCAATGGAAATTGCAAGTGAAAAGTGAATTTGAGAAATGCAACGAAGAAAGAATCAAGAGGTTTCCACGCTGAAGACTAAGAGTGAGGTGTGGGGGTGGAGTCAGAGGCGCCACAGATTTGAGCTCTGGTGGTTAAGAAGATCCTGCTGACAGAAGTAGGGGAGTTGGGAAGAATGTGGGCACGGAGATGATTTGTTTGGCACAGATAAAGCGAGCTTGGGGCATCCAAGTAGAAATGTCTGTTAGGCTGCGGGGATGCTGGCTGGAACTCAGAGAGAGGCAGAGAGGCTGGCAGAGGTTGGTGGAGTCACGGCCATGCCAGTCATGGTTGGAATGGATCAGTTGTCTGAGGACTGGTTAGGAGACAGTCGAGAAAGAACGACAACACCTTCAACATTCACAGTGCTGAAAGATGACTGCCGTCCCTTCTCACTGTCACCTTTTCTCCATCCATAAACTGTGGGCAGTCTTTCTTAACTCTGTTCCCAGGGTTCCAGGATTGTTGTGTGCTGTTGGATTTGCAGCTTTTCCTTCAGTGAAGGCAGTGTAATCTCATTCTGCCTCCCACAGCGCTTCACAGTGTACATCTGCTTTCACATGTGAGCCCATTTTTTTCTAGTTATCGTGCCAACCTTGTGAAGTAGGTGAGGACTGATATAATCATCCCCATGTTACAGATGCAGGAGCCGAGGCGCAGGAGTTTGAAATTTGCTCTAGGTCACCCAGGCAGTAAACCACGTGCCTCAAGGCAGACATTCCTGATTACAAGTTCACTGCTCTTCTGGTTATAGCCTGGCGCCTCCTCTTTCAGGAGTGTTCACTTTACAATATGTGTCGCTGGTTTCGGTGGGTAAGGCTGTGTCTCCTTCAGTGTTACACGGGATTTTATGGATTTTATTGGTGTTGAGCAAAACAGCAAGTAAGTCTTTTGGGGTTTTTTTCTTCAATTCAAACTGGATGTCAATTTGTACATCTTTTTTAAAACAAACAGAAATCCACCTAAACTTAGCTCTTAGTATCCTTAAAAGTAGGTATCCTTAAAAGTAGAGGAAGGGGCCGGCTCCGTGGCCGAGTGGTTAAGTTCGTGCGCTCTGCTGTGGCGGCCCAGGGTTCGGATCCTGGGCGCGGACATGGCACTGCTCATCAGGCCACGTTGAGGCGGCGTCCCACATCCCACAACTAGAAGGACCTGCAACTAAGATATACAACTGTGTACAGGGGGGGTTTGGGGAGATAAAGCAGGGAAAAGAAAAAAGATTGGCAACAGTTGTTAGCCCAGGTGCCAATCCTTAAAAAAAAAAAAAAGTAGAGGAAGATGGAAGTCTGGAGCAGCAGAAATATACACTTGAGAAAATGAATTTAAAAGTTTAAGTTGACTTTTTCTGGCTGTGACCTAAGGGCAAGGGGGCATTCTCCTTAAGGATGAACCTCTCTCCAAGCAGGCTGGTTGGCCTCCGCGGTTGCAGAAACACTCATCAGACATACAGCTCTTCTGTTCCATCGTTTCTTTCTTTTTTTTCTTTGAGGAAGATTAGCCCTGAGCTAACATCTGCCGCCAATCCTCCTCTTTTTGCTGAGGAAGACTGGCCCTGAGCTAACATCCGTGCCCATCTTCCTCTACTTTACATGTGGGATGCCTGCCACAGCATGGCTTGACAAGCGGTGCCATGTCCGCACCCGGGATCTAAACCAGCAAACCCCAGCCCACCCAAGCAGAACGTGCTAACTTAACCGCTGCGCCACCGGGCCGGCCCCTGTCCCATCGTTTCTTATGAGTGTAGTAGAAGTTAAAAAAAAGAAAAGAAAAGCCTGGGAGTTGCTTTCTTTAACTTCCTAGCAGGGTCTTCAAAAACAGGTACCTTTCTGTGCCCCTGTATTTGGTAGAAGCAGTGTCTGTCTTTAGACCTGGTTGGCTGACTTTCACGAGGTCACAGAACTGGAAGTGCCCAGCACAGAGTAAGTGCCCAAAAACTTTTATAAAGCTCCCAGCTACTGTAGCATCGCCTTGAAGGAAATGGGTCTTTGTTTGGGATATTTAAGAGACATCAGTCCTCCCACCTCAGCACTGCCACTTCTAATTGTCTTTAACAAATGCATGGGAGAAGGAAAAGGCTACTTCTCAAAATATAACTAAAATCATAGGGGATATGAAGCATGGGGTTTAAAAGGCCATTAAACCTCATTTCCAGGGAAAAGGAATATCTGCCTTTGCTGTCTCCTGGGCCTTTTTTGTTTTCATAGTTTCTCGTAGTTTTATTGCATATATTGTCCCTTCAGGGTTATCTGACAGTGCTTCTGACCTATCATATGATCAGTGTTTTTCTTCAGTTTCCAACAAACTGGTTGTGGTGGAGACAGGTGCCCAGGGCAGATCGTTTGGGGAGAGGGTGGAGGGAACGGACGGTGGAGACTGCACTCCAGGTTCTCTTGGCAGCCAGGGAGACAGGGCTGGGGCTCGTGAAGGCATAACTGTGTACTTGTCCTCTAAAAAGTAAACTAGGCGTTCAAGCCTAAGTTCCTTCCTTCCTAAGAGACAGCATTTGTTGAAATACTGAGTGAAGAAATGAGCAAGTGGAGGGAAGATGTTAGCTGAAGCTGAGGTGAGGAGAGAGGCAGGGTATGACCCTCGTCTGGGAAGAAGGGCCTTCATTCAGTGGCCATCTGTATATTGGCCTTGAACTAAACCAGAAGGCCAAGGCCTGGGAGACCTGTTCTGAACTCTCCACCTGCCTGCACATGTTGACTACGGCCAGTTCCTTTCATTCCCTAATAAGTGAATAACAAGGACTCCTCTGCCTCATCTCACAATACCAAATAACGGTATTTGGTAAAATGATAGCAATCTGTCCTGATAAAATAGCCTCCAACGAAGTCATCCGTGACCACTGCACCACCCCAGTCTCTGCACTGGCATTTTGACAATAATATGAATGACAATACACTTAGTCAAAACATATTTGGTCATCCATTAGGAGGGCTACATCAAAAAGCCAAAATAGGGGGGCCGGCCGGCCCTGTGGCAGAGTGGTTAAATTCAGGCACTCCACTTCTGGGGCCCAGGGTTTCCTTGGTTCGGATCCTGGGTGTGAACCCAGCACTGCTCATCAGGCCACGCTGAGG
>NC_060279.1:2158781-2167344 GCF_021613505.1 Equus quagga | reverse complement strand
CCTCTCCCGCCCGCGAGAGTGAGCTCGGGACGGGGCCCTGGGCGGTGCGGGCCGCCGCCGCGCTGCGGAGCCCGAGCGGGTTGGGCCCGGCGCGCCGCTCCCCGCCCGGCGGCCCAGGGAGGGGCGGCTTAACGGGCCACCCGCGTTCCGTGCGGCTCCCGCGCCCGCTCACTCGGTGGGACAGGGGCTGGCTTCGGTCAGCCGTTAGACTGTGTCCCGAGGATCTCGGCAAGTTCGCCGTCCCCGGGGCCCCGCGCCCTTGGGGCCTCCCGGCTGCCGTGCGGAATGTGCCATTTGCGAGGGGTGTGGCCTGGGCCCGTCTGCTGCGGGGGAATGTGACTTCCCGTGTGGGTCCGTGACGCCGTCCGTGGAGGGAATGGGCCGCTCTGCGTAGCGTTTTCTGAATAAATAGGTAAAGGTTTAGTTTAAAAATGTTGAACAGTTGTTGCTTCCCCCTCTTCGTTCCGAGTTGTTGGGAGAAACGGAAGTATTTAGCCCTGAAGCTCTAAAGAGAGGTTGGGACCCCGGAAAGGGTTGTTCCCCGCCCTCGCGTCTCCCGGCTGCAGCGGCGGGCAGCGGGGCGGGCCCCGTGGCCGGGGGTCTGGAGAGGGGTCTCCGGTTACGGTGTGCCAAATCGGCCGACGTGTCTCGTCGATTTCTGTAGGATGTTTATGGGGGATCAGCCCGAATAGACAACATCGTAATAAAGATTTGTTTCACCTGGCTTGGGTCTTCTGTCTTCTGGAAGTAAAGTACTCTGTAGTGAGCTTGGACTAGCATTCTTGTCTACCTTTTAACTTCATTACGTTTTGATGTCTTTTTATTTTATTTTCTTGTTGTGACTTTCTTATACTCATTTGCCTGAATTTGTGTTCCCAGATTTAGATATTGGAACATGAACAGAACTTTTTTTTTTACTCGAAAACTTGGATTTTTAATGTCACCAGGTGGGGATAAATATATTAAGCACGTTCTATCAGTTTTTTGGAGGCATTGGGGTTTCTGCACAACTTTTTTCTTACTCAATGTGTTTAAAATAATTTTAAACTGTTTATTTGCCCCATTTGAAGGATGAAGTTAATATATAGTGGGCTTTTTGTAATTATTTCTTTAAAGTCTTTAATATACTCATGACCAATAATAAAGCAGAAATTATTAAACTTGAGTTGGGTGGTTTGTTAAATTTTGCAATAAAAATCCTGTCTTAGAAGTGCTTTTGTTTCAAGGTATAATTGAAGAATCTATGTACTTGAGGGCATTTAAAAATTTAATGATAGATATTTACCCAATATCAGAATGATCAGCCTTCTTTAAAAACAATCCAAAAAAAGAAAGCACATGTTGGAAAATAAGTGAGTGCATCTTCTTTTGAGGTATGTTTCTGCCCTTAGACCTATACGTAATTTTGAGGTTTTTCTGGCTTTTGTTTTTACTATAAATATTATTTTTATTTAATATTAACCTGAGGGTTTAAAGTCTTTAAAATGTACTAATGGGTGCTTGACACCAATTTCCAAATGAAAGGAATGGTGAACTGATCAGTTGCAGTTTCATTTAGGCGTGTGTGCAACACGTATCTAAGTGGTTTTTATCATACGGTGTTCCTATCTTTACCTTTTACAGTATCTGACTCATTATATATAAGTGAGAGCTCAAATATTTTAGGCCTTGGATTCAAATTTATAGCATAAAATTACAGTCTTGGAGCTAAAAAGAAATTTAGGCAAATTCGTTTTGCAAGTGACTTAATGGGGCCTGGGCGAGTTAAGTGCCTGCGTAACACAGTAGTAGATGCGAGACTGATCCTAGAGCCTAGACTAATTCCCGGTCCTACTCCCCTCCCCCTCCCCCTCTCCGCATGATAATCCCTTTACCTTCTGCCTAATAAGTATTGATAGTATTGTTGTGTATAGCACTTTTAACTTTTTTTAAAGTGCTTTCATGGCTCTTATCCTTGTGAGGAAGCAAAGAAAATGCTGCTACTTTTAAAAAATGAGAAAGAAAGCTCAGAGAGATTTACTGACATGTCCAGACTAGAAACCAGGGTTCTTGAAATTCAGCTTGGTATATTCTCCAGAGATCCTCCTCCCTTATTGAAAATAATCCAAGTCACGCAGATCAGTCTGCTCCTTTCTTTGTAACGTGAGTGTACTTGACATCTTGTCTTTTGCTTAGCACTTGAGATGGCGGGGAACCCCTATCGTCGAAAGTTTAGATGTGAAAGCATAGGCTCTTACAGGTTGATAGAAAATTACCTTTATTTTTTGTCGTGTTTATAATTATGTTAAGATTTAACAGCTTTCCCAAGATTCCAGATTGCTTTCTTTTCAAAGAGAATTTTTCTTGGGATTCTGGATTCTAAAAATTGATATTCTCTCTTACCAGAAAATTAGTTTCAAAAAGTGTTTAAAGGAAAAACTTGGAAACCTGAAAATTCAGGATAGCTTGGAATTTACGTAAGTACGCACAGGCAGACACTTAAAAGTTTTGTATCCTAGTAAATGTGGCTGTAGGTGAGCTTGGTTCCTTATATCTCTACTTATTCTCTACTTACACGTTTGTGTGTGAGAGAGAAGTGTGATTTTATTAACTTTGGGTCTGTTCATTTTATAACAACGCTTAAATATTCAACATTTCCCAACATGCATGTGTTTAATTAAGCTGAAAATTATTATACACTGTTCAAGGGTGGTGTTTAGAGTAATTTACTGAACAAACATTTACTGAGAATAAATGCGGAGTCAGGCACTCTGCTACAGGCTTTCAGTTGCTCTTGTTTTGTCCTTACTGCAGTCCTGTACTGTAGGATTTTTTAATTCCCATATAACCTGACGAGATTAAAGAATGTGTTACTCGAGGTCGTAGACCTGTTAACGCAGAACCGAGTTTGCACCTGGGTTTTCTGAGTACAAAGTGGGCGTTCTTTCTGTCGTACCACTCTCTCCTTCCTAGTGTTTGGCATGAAGATGGTCAGATGTTTTTTGTTTAGTAATCTCTTCAGTGATGAGTACATTCTGTGTCAGTAGGGTTTTAGCTCTATATAGAAAATATTTGAGGAAAAATGTGGCCCAAATGTTTTAAGTAGGAGTTTTGTTCAATTCAGTATTTAAAATAAATTTCAGGGATACTTCTTAATTAAAATTTTTTTTAAAAACTACAAAGAACTTCAGAGATTAAGTCCAGTTTCTTCAGTTTACCAATGAAGGATGACTTTGAAGCCAAAGGAGTTGAAGTGTAGAAATAATAGCAAAGCTGGATTTGGACTCCACAAGTCTTAGCTATTCTCCTTTCTGCCAGATTTACATTCACTGTGTTTGACTCCACCTAGAATATAGATTACAGGTCCATAATGCCGAGTTTGAAACCATTGGGGCCCTATGGTTTGGAAGTTCAGTTTTTTTCCAAAAAAGGTAACAAGCTGCGTATACTGTGTATCAGTGTACCATGACCAGTGAGTCTGGGGTAGTGCTCTTATAATCAAACACATTAATCTCTCCAGTAAAACTTACAAATTTTCACACTGAAAAGATGACTAAAAAGCCCCTCATTGTTTAGGTCAAGTTTGCCACCATATAAGCTCTGGAAAAACTTTTTTGTTTTTCAGAACTTTTTGAATTTCTAAATTGTGGAGTAGAGATTGTGGATCTTTATCAGCAGAAGTCCCTTTCTCAACCTTCAGTTGTAGAAAAGATAAAATCACTTGGAAACTCAGTAGAGCTATCACTTACTGAGCAACTCTCTTTGTATCAAATATTCTGCCAGCCGCTTTACGCATGTTTCAAAATCTTAAAACCACTCTTCAAGCAAGGTATATGTTATCCCCACTTCCTATGTGCAGTAGCTGAGGCTCGGATGGATGAACTGGCCCAGTTCACCCAACTGCTGAGAGGTGAAGCAGGAATTCAAATCCAGGTGTGGCCAACCCAGAGCCAGTGTGATCTTCCTCTGAGACACACTGGCCCAGGGTGTTACTCTTTCTTGTGGTAGTAGAGCACTTTGCCATCTTTGGAGTTCCTAATAGGACTTTTGGTGGGGGGGGGGGGGGGGGCGACCAACTTTAAAGTGAGCTTGGGGAGAGGGTGATGGAGAAAAGACAATTTTTTGGAAGGAATGGGGAACACGTGAAGGGGTTAAAGGAAGACGAACCTAAATGAGGAGGAAAAGCACTAAAGTGTTATGTAGCTTTTTGGGGAAGAAATGTGGATGTTAGATAAGTGGCATTGCTTTAAGTATATCCGTTTCATAATAAAGGCATTTCCCCCAAGTGAGTAGATCCCAAAGCCACCTGAAGGACACTACAAGAAAATGGGCTAATTTACACGTAAGTATAGATGCAAAAATGCCAAACAGGATATTAGCTAACTGAATCAGATGTGTATTAAAAATATATATGATCAGGGCCAGCCCGGTGGTGCAGCGGTTAAGTTCGCACGCTCTGCTCCAGCAGCCCGGGGTTTGTCAGTTCTGGTCTCAGGTGCAGCCCTACGCACTGCACCGCTTGTCAAGCCATGCTGTGGCCGGCGTCCCACATATGAAGTAGGGGAGGGTGGGCACGGGTGTTAGCTCAGGGCTAATCTTCCTCGAAAGCAAAGAAAGTATTTATATATATATATATATATGATCAAGTACGGTTTGTCCCAGGAACAAAAGAGAAGAGCCAGATTCAGCCCTAATGGCCTGGTGGTTAAAGTTCAGCGCTCACCTCCTCAGTGGCCTGGGCTGGCTTCCCTGTCGCAGACCACATCACCCGTCTGGCAGTTGCCATGTTGTGGCAGCTTACAACTTAGAATTAGAATATACAACCATGTATTGGGGCTTTGGGGAGGGAAAAAACAAAGGAAGATTGGCAACAGATGTTAGCTCAGGGCAAATCTTTCCTTGCAAAAAAGAACCAACAAAACATGGCATCTGAAAAGTTTCAATGCCTATTATAAAACTCATTAGTACATTACAATTAAGAAGGAAATTAATTAGAAATTGGAGTTGATTTAACTTGACAAAAGTTACAAACTAAGGTAAGTGGTTGAGTTTTTAGTGTTTTAAATCAGGTAACAATAAAACGAATTACTGAGTTGGGGGGTAGCACGGCACAGCAAAAGAAACTGGGTATCGGGAGACTTGGGTCTCAGCCTCTGCATAGGTTTATGTAATGAGGATGTTGAACTCCAGTAGCATGATACTACCTTGCATTTTCAAAGCATTTTACAGTTTTCGGAGCTTTTTCTCAGGTTTTTTCCAGCTCTAAAAATAAAATTGAGAAAGTAATTTTGAATAAAGGGACGTTGGTTTTATTTGTGTATTTTGCCTATTTTTTTTAACCAGAAATATAAAACAAGGCCACTATACTGTAATTCCAGGACACCATCCATGTTACATCCACATTTTAGTCCGTGTGAACGGTGCCCCTCTGGAGTTAATGAGATTTAGTGTCCGCACAGCCAGATGGGTTATTTGCAAACTTCAATTGCTTGAACTTAATAATAATGAATTTATTGAGCCTGCTCTGAAGTGTTATTTCTATTTGTGCTTTTTAATTCTTAGTTGCAAAGATAGAAATAAATGTGACTTTATTACTCTAGATTATGAAGAAGTAGCTTCTTGGATTGTTGAGACTAGAGACAGCGCTTAAGAGACTACCAGGCTGTACACTTTAGGAGAGAACATTTGATTCAGCACAGGACCGCTTTGGTCAAACGGAGGCGCCTCTTTGTCTTTGAAAATGTATTATCTTGATTCTAGGAAGTGGAACTGATTGTTGCAGAATTGCGTTACTATATTTTAAAATAACTGCTGTCTAAGTAGCCCTAATTATCGGTCTTTGAAATACTTCTGGAGAACTGTCCCCAAGGTGGCCAAGAGTGTTTCAAATGGGTATAGCGTATTTTCAGGTGCTTCTTAGTGCCTACCTGTTGTTTGAATTGTGCGCTTGTTCAGTTACCTGCGAATAAGCAAGGTGATCTTCAGGGAGGTTTCATCTGTCAAGGTAAAGTGACCCAGAAGATGAACTACTTGAGAAGCTAAAAGTTAGAGCAGCGAAAACCCACCCTGCTGTTCATCAGGCTGGGAAGCACGCGGCTGTCTGTCTGCCACAGATCGGCGCCAGCTGCAAAGGTTTATAACAGTCCTCCGTGTGGGAGCGACTACTGCCTTTCTACAGAGAAATGATTCTCTGAATTCAGAGACTATCAGAAACCTTGCTCTTTGAAAGTATATCAGAAAGAAGGAAACCTCACACTTTTGTCAGGAGGAACTAAGTCCTCTTGATAGAGAACTAGCCTCAATTTGCAACTTTAGAGCTTCAGGTGAGGAATTACTGGACACAAAATTCCCCATCTACCTTCACTTTGCCAAGAAATAGGACCTGAGGTCCACTTTGCAGTCCACACCTGATGTTGACTCCTTTATTACTGTGCTTTGGGCCTCAAGACACTGCTTCATTTCAGTTTCACCTAAACTCTAGCTTTCCCCCAATCCTTTAAGTTTTCATGTTTGGTGAGATGCTCCACACTTCTGGCGTGACATCACCTTTATTATAATGAGTCAATAAGCCTGACAGTCAGGCTACAGTTTCTCCCTGGTGATTGGGTTAAAACAATTGTGGAAGATTCCGCTGAGGTTTCTGAGACTTTGCTGCAGACAGGACTGTGCTTGGTAATGTGCACATCTGAGACCTCTTCAGTCTCACCTGCTTGAGGTTTCTTTGTCCTTAATTAGATAGGGTTTGCACTAAATTTCTGTTGGGAAAAATGTAGCCCATTTTATTTATATAGTACTTTATCTGACGCTCATTGAAATTTGTGTATGTCTGACTGTTAAACAGGATATTTTCCTATATGGAGAGAATATGAAATTGGAGCAATTTTGGGATTAAGGAGTGCTATATAAAAGTTAATATTTGCTTATCTTGACTAAAACATTAGCAAGTTGATAAAGATTTAGTAGGGGATTGTGACAATAATCTAATAAACAGATGTGCCTGGCTCATCATTCAGAACTCCTTTACTCCCTTCTCTTTTCTGCAGAAATTAGAAATTTTCCATTTGAAAAACTTTTAGGAGCTCTTTCCTATAACGTTCTTGATTTTTTATTTTATTATTATTTTTTTATTTTTCGAGGAAGATTAGCCCTGAGCCAACATCTGCCAATCCTCCTCTTTTTGCTGAGGAAGACTGGCCCTGAGCTAACGTCCGTGCTCATCTTCCTCTACTTTATATGCGGGATGCCTGCCACAGCATGGCATGCCAAGTGGTGCCATGTCCGCACCCGGGATCCAAACCAGCGAACCCCGGGCCGCTGAAGTTGAACGGGCGCACTTAACCACTGCGCCACCAGGCCGGCCTCACGTTCTTGATTTTTTAAATTTTGGCTTTTGTTTTTTACTTTTTGCTTTCTTGTATGTTGTGACTGTTTTCAAATTTTATGTTTAGTTATAAATAACAGAATGGTATAAGATACAGACAAAGCAATATATCTTAGCCAAAAGGAACTTGAAGCTCAGGATAAGTGAAGCAGTTGTAAGAAGTTACCGTGAATTGAATTCAGGTATCCTGGCTTCTATGAACTAGCATTTTTGTATTCTGAGAAAATTTGGCATGTGAATAATCTTGGAGGGAGAGGAGAACGGAGAGAGGTAAGTGTCTTCAGTTTTAAAGGCCAGGAAATGGTTGATGTGCAGAAACTAATGGCATCAGGTCTATGGAGGAGTTCGATTTGTGAGCACTTAGGAAAGGAAGATTTAAGAGGGGGGCGGGCATCAGCAGTGTCCTGTGGGTTATAGGGTTGGACGAGCTCGAGTGGGAAAGTTGGCCTTCCCACCTAATGGCTTGTGGTCAGTTGTTACTTAGCCTTTCTGAGCATTAGATTCTTCAGATAAAATTGAATTCATGTAAATTAGCTCCTATTGTGAGATTGTTGTGAGAATTAAATGAGAATTTAGGTGAAGTATCTGGTGCATAGTAACTGCTGTTAGAATTATTGATAAAAATCAGCATGGATTTACAAAAAAACCAGTCTTGTAGATCAGTGGTCTTCATAATCTTGACTTTCAGGAATATCTCAAGCATTTGATTCAAATTTTGTTTTTAAAATATAAGTAATCTTAGAGATCAATGGTAAGCAGTTCTCTTTAATGCAGGACTTTCAGAAATTTAACATGTTTAAGGAGGTGATACTATCCAAACTAGGAAACTTGTAGAAAACCTATCTTCACAGAATACCAGCTGGAAAATTCTGTAATGAGAAATTTTTTAAATTTGAAATTACAAGACAAATTGATACCCTTAGAATGTTTCTTTTACTTTTAATTATCCGTGTTTTAGTTTGTGGTTCCTGGGAGTATTTTGTTTGAACAAAAATGTTTATTCTAAAAAGTTTAACTATCATTGATTTAAACAAACTCATTTGCTTTTAAAAAAATTTATTAGAGTGAAAGAATATTGGAAAAATACTGGGTTTCTGTTTCAACACGGATTTTGACAGAGCTTCACATGACATCCTTGTGGGAAATGAAGAAGTGTAGGCTGAATGACAGCTGATTGTGATGGCCTTGTGCCGCAATAGCCGG
>NC_060279.1:2078514-2158771 GCF_021613505.1 Equus quagga | reverse complement strand
AGGCTGAATGACAGCTGATTGTGATGGCCTTGTGCCGCAATAGCCGGACCCAGAGGAGGCTGAATGATAGATTAATGTCAGCCTGGCAAAATATCTCCACTGCTGACTTAAAGGGCTTCGTTCTTGGCCTATGCCAATTACGTTTGTTGATAATAGGAAGTTGGGAAAGATTAAGTGATGTGTTGGAATGAAGTATCAGTACACAAAAAGGTTGTAGATTTGGGGAAAGGAGGTTTTAGTCATTGAAATTGCAATATCCGGTCCACTGTGTGATCTACCAGCCCAAAAGGCAGCTGAGATCTTGCATTGCATTAGTACAAATATAGAGTAGAATGAGAAGAGGAAGGTCATAACCCTGAGCTGCTTCGCCTCCCCAGACTCACCTTTTAAGAATCATGTTATGTGTAGACCAGGGCACTGCTTGATACACTTCACTAAATCCAAGGTGCTGTGGAGGAAAGCGACTAGGTCTTGAGGATTCCTGAAGTACGTCGTGAGGAAGGGTTAAGGGAACCCTAGTATTAGCCTTGAAGAAAAAGCGGAAACTGATAAACTTTAAGGCTGCTCTATGGAAGAGGGTTAGGCTTAGACCAGGAAGTGGACAAGATAGAATTGGTGAGTGGACTTGAGAGGCAGATTTTCCCTTAGTGAGAAGAACTGTTTCATTGTTGGAGTTTTCTTAGAGTTGGTTGCCTTGGGAGATCATGAGAGATTCTCTGTCATTCGCTTTGAGGGACGTTTGTTGATAGGATAACACATTCTGGGTAAGGTTGGATTAGACTGAGGTCCCGTAGCTCTGGTACATGTAATACACCTGGTATCATCATCGTCCTGTCACCAGCCGCCCGCCCCCTACTGCCCACCAAACTTTGATAGGCTTTATGAGTGCTTAAGCTTAAAACAGTGATTTTCTTAAAAAGATACAAAATTAAAATAGGAAGAGATGTTATACTTTTGTGGCCACAGATCAATAACAAATTGTTCTTTGTAAAGGTGAAACTAAAAACTGCTTTGGAAATCTCTTTTTGCAGTCCTCTTTTGATTCTAAAGCAATGGCTCCCAAACTTTGTTGATGACATTCCTATAAGAAATACATTTTACGTTGCCGTTTGCTACACACAGGAACACAAACACCTGAAACAAGTTTCAGGAATTTACCCTTATTTAGATATAGGTTTCTTTGATATTTTCTATTTCCTTTTGCTTTTCCTTTTAAAATGCTGGTTATATAACAATAAATTCATTTCAGGACCTGGAAGTGGGTTGTGACCTACAGGTTGAAAAACGCTGTTCTATAGAATCTCATTCATTTGATGAACTGAGATGTTTACCACCTAGGTGATTAGTGAAAAGGGCTGTCTTGGCTATTTGGGGTTTCTCAGAACTCAGATTTCAAATGTACTTTAAGTGCCTCATGAGAAACTTGTTAAATTCTGAAAAGTTAGGAAGATGAGTTTTTTTCTTCTTCTTCCCTACATTGACCAGAACAGTATAACTTCTAAAAGGTGAAAATGGAGGTATAGTCAGCTTGATTGAGCTAAAACATGTAGAAGATTGTGTGAAAGTCTCTCCAGTTTGCCTTGAGAAAATGATTTTTTGTTCTTTAAGTAGTATAAAGCTTGGGGTGTCAATAATTAAATGTGGGTTTATATTTGAAAGTTCTGCTTCCTCACCTGGAGCTTGTCATCTTTCTCTGTATTTTGATGTGCAGGCTTGTTATAAAGTAGAGCTGGATTATGTGGTTTTAGGGTTTTTCTCATCTGTAAAGACCATTGGATGAGATAATCTCCAAGATGTGGTAATTTCCATCTCTGGAATGCTGTGATCCTTGACTCTTCAGAATGTTGGCTTTATATACCTTGCATTTCAGGAATCTTTGTTTTGGTCTTAGGTGGTTGCTGCTATAAGAAAGAAGCAGCATTTTGGGGGTAGACTTATCAGTATTTAGTAGAAAGAAGTTGATGATTAAGAGAGTAGAAGAAAAAAATCCTATTGCTTCTAAACTGCTTGAGTTATCCACATTTGGTGCCCAAAACAGATCTTTTAGTGTTCCCTGTCTAGCTTCCCACTTTACCTTTCATTTTTGCACTTTAAACCCATACAAAAGTGGAGGCTTCTCATCTCAAAACCCTCTTGATGATCATCCAAGAACTGGTTCATTGTGACCAAGGTCCATTCGGAATCTAGATATAGAGATTATATCAGCTTTTAATGTAAGAGAAAGCACATAATTGAAGTTTTTCTGTTCCTACATTTTGTATTTAAACATCGTTTTTCTTACTGGGTTACAGTTCTCTTTTCTAGTGCGGACTTTTAGACTTGTTTAGATGGAACTCCAGTTGATTTGAGTGACAGAAATTGATCTAACTTGTATGGTGGGTTTAAAAGAGCTACTGCTGCTACTTTCTCTGGCCTAAATGGTAACCTGAAAGCTATCATAAGTTGGAAATAATATAAAAATGGGGAGGTATTTTGGTATTGCATTTCAGTGAAATGAGCAACAAACCATTTAAAGACAATCTTTCTAAATGGTACTAGAACCAATACTAAGACACACGTATTTTAAAACAGAGTGACTTCATCATCATGTTCAAATAAATAGTCGAGTGTCACTTGTTTCTGTAAGATGGCAGTAGTATTCTGGGTGGAGCAAGTTAGTGCTTACGAGTGATACAAGTTAGCTGCTGTTCATTGGATCAGTTGTACACCTCGAACTCAACAATCTTGAGAGGGATTGTTACTCCTATTTTACAGGTGAGGAAACGGAAGTTTAGTGAGGGGAGTAACTTGCTCAAGGACGTACAGTTAGCAAGTGGCAGAGCCAGGATTTAAACCCAGTTCAAAAATTTGTGTTTTTAACCTCTGTGCTATATTGAAATTTTGTGTTGTCCTCTGGGTTCTACTTGTTGATGCTCATTTTACACAGAAGAGGTTGGTTTAGCTTTGGCATTTAATTTAAGTAGTGGCATTTTGAGAAAGTAAGAATGTTTCTTTGTTTCCATCTAGAAGTAGAACTTCCCGTGCCCTCAGATTTAAATAATATTCTTAAGTATTACACCTCTATTCCAATATATCGTCTCAGTTTCCAGTTTACGTAGGAATAAGTTCATGAGAAATGTATTTCAACCCTAAATAAGGTAAATCTCCAAGTAATGGAAATAGTAGGTTGTTTTGAATAAACCTCTTTATTTATTTATTTATTTTGAGACAGATTAGCCCTGAGCTAACATCTGCTGCCAGTCCTCCTCTTTTTGCTGAGGAAGACTGGCCCTGAGCTAACATCCTTGCCCATCTTCCTCTTTTTTATATGTGGGATGCCTACCACAGCGTGGCTTGTCAAGTGGTACCATGTCTGCACCTGTGATCCAAACCAGGGTGGGGGTGGGGGGCTGGAATAAAGCCCCCACAGACACTGAAGGAGGACTGTATTTAGTATGGAGGAAACTAAATTTTCTTTTGTTATTAAAGGTAGTGGGAATTAAATGTCTGATAGGCTGAAAACTCCAGTCACCCATACATCTCTTTACAGATACCCTTTCCCGCCCTGATCCTTTTCAGAGCAAAGTCAACTCAACAAATTTCTTGAATTTGGTGTTCTGAATAACAGAGAGGCAATCCCTGTCCTTAAGAAGGACATTTAGTGAGGAAGACAGATATTTAGTAGATATTCCTAGCATCAGTGAAGGGTTAAAGGTGTTGAGAGGAGGTGAGGTTGTATCTAATACGAGTGCAAGTAATATGAACAGGAGCTGCAATGAATTTGACTACTGTAGTACGTACCTCATGTAAGTGGAATTGAGTCATATTTTTAAAGTTAACTTTCCTAATAGAATGGTATCTTTGATACATAAACTCAGCTTCTTATAACAAAACAGACAGTTGGAGGCTATTTTATAGTTTTGCATCTTGACTCATTGAAACAATAAAGTGAGAAGATAATTCATTGTTGGTAGTCTAAAGAAAAACAAGGCAAATTTCCTTATGAGCCCTTCTTTTTTTCTCTTAAGCCAAGAGTGTAGCTATACTTTGCTCCACATCTAAGCCCTAAACGTGTGTTCAGAATTCATCCTTACCCTATCATTTTTGCATATTATATAGAAGTTGTACCTGTGCTTGAATCCTTACCATCCTGTCTTTGAATTTAAATGGTGTCTTAATCTGTAAAAACGAGGACTATCCCGGGGCCAGCCTGAGGGCGTAGTAGTTGAGTTCAGTGCCTTCTGCTTCGGTGGCCAGGGTTCATGGGTTCGGATCCCAGGCACAGACCTACACCACTGCAGCCATGCTGTGGTGGTGACCCACATGTAAAGTGGAGGAAGATTGGCACAGATATTAGCTAAGGGCTAATCTTCCTCAAAAAAAAAAAAAAAACAAGGGATATCCCTCTGCTCAGGTTTAAGTGTAGTTAGTGGTGTGCTTCTCGTAATCCTTTCAGTTTAGCTGTTCAGTATCCATTTAGTTACAGTGCATCTAAGGCTCTTTCAAAGCCAGGCTATTTGGATGCTAACAAGGAAGCTTTTCTCTCCCTCTAGAGGAGAAATTGGAAACTGTTAGATTTAGAATATAGAGTAGAAAAATGGAAATTAAGGTTTGTTTGAGATGTTGAAGATGCCTTACCTAGTAAGAAGCAGTTAAATTGTTGAGTCAAGTAGATAATGCAAATTTGTGAGACTTTAATATTTTTCTTAGTTACAGACTCTTTAATAACAAGCATCTTTTTATTAGTTAATTTTTAGTCAGTTTTTACTTTTTTTTCCCTTCCCCTTCTATGTGAGGCTAACTTACTGTCACCTTAATTTGTGTATTATAACATTTAACTGTATTATACTTAAAAATCACTTTGCGGGGCTGGCCCAGTGGCACAGTGGTTAAGTTCGCACATTCCACTTCTCAGCAGCCCAGGGTTCGCCAGATTGGATCCTGGGTGCAGACATGGCACCACTTGGCAAGCCATGCTGTGGTAGGCGTCCCACGTATAAAGTAGAGGAAGATGGGCATGGATGTTAGCTCAGGGCCAGTCTTCCTCAGCAAAAATAGGAGGATTGGGAGATGTTAGCTCAGGGCTGATCTTCCTCAAAAAAAAAAATCACTTTGCTTTGGAAAAAACTCGGTGATAATATACATGTGTATGTGTATATAGCAGTAAGAATAAAACAACATTTATAGTTTTCGTTTGTTCACATGATAGCATCTCTGTGTACGGTGAATAAATGTGGTAGTTTGGCTCATTTTGCTGTTTTATGTGTGTGTGTTTTGGGAGGTGGAGGTTGTTTTGTGGGGAAGAACAGTACCTGTGCTGTCACTGGGGTGAGCAATATGGGAATTGTAGTTTGAAATAGTTTTGGTATAAGCTGCACTTCCCTGTAACAAGATGTGAAGTTTTTTGGCTGAGGTGGGGGCTTGTTGAAAAATAATTTTCAGAGAGCTAGTGCTAATTCTGTTGATAAAGTAGAAATGTGTGTTCTCGTATCTTAGAAAAGTCCTGTATTTTTATGATCTTAATTAGAGTCTCTTCCTTCTACAGAAATAGGAAGGTCGTTGATTATTCACAATTTCAGGAATCTGATGATGCTGGTAAGTTTTGTGATTTCAGTAAATTCTCAGTTGGACCAACTAGTGGAAGAATAACCAGCTTATGTACTTTCTTATCATGCTTTTGGAATAAATTTTGTTTTTTGTTTTTCAACTACTAATATATGTAAATTATGTCAAGATCTGTGTTACCCAAAATAAGCAAGTTGAACTTGGCATGAATTTTAACTTTTTCCTAGTAAATCATTGATAATAAACACTTGAATAATTTTTTTCTTACCTTGTTTTGGAGTCCAAAGTGCAATAATTCTGGTGCAGTGTCTATTACTTAATACAGCCCTTGCTATAATCACAGTAAAACTTGTACCTTGTAATAGGGAGTACTTAAGTTTTTTGATTAATAAAGTAACTAAGATGAGAGTATTTGGTGAAGTAACTTTGATTGGTGAACTAATTCATCATAGAATGAGTAGTGTATCTTACATCTTAACCATAAGGGTTTCTTGAGAATAAGTCCTTAATCTCATTTTCCAGATGCATTTACCATTATTTTTTTAATCTAATTTTACTTCATAAAGATAATATGTGCGTTTTGGGAAAACATAGAAAATGTAGAAGTGTGTAAAGAAGAATAAAAAATAACATGATCCAACCTCTCAGAGGTAATACTAACATTTATAAAATGCTTGCTAAATGTTTATATTTACTCATTTAATCCTTAGAACAATCCTGCCATTGACCAACAAGCCATTTTAACTTTTGTTAAAAGGGCCTTTTGCCTTTTTACCTTTTAAAATTGTTGTTGAAGTCTTGCTATAGAATTTTGGGTTCTGTCCCCTCCCATTCCATCCCTGCTTATGACTTCATAACTTTTTCGTTATTAAAAGTTATTTGAGGGGCCAGCCCTGTGGCCAAGTGGTGAAGTTTGCACGCCCTGCTTCGGCGGCCCAGGGTTTCGCTGGTTCGGATCCTGGGTGCAGACATGGCATCACTCATCAGGCCACGCTGAGGCGGTGTCCCACATGCTACAACTAGAAGGACCTGCAACTAAAATATGCAACTATGTACTGGGGGGATTGGGGGAGAAAAAGCAGGGGGAAAAATTTTTTTTAAATTAGAAGTTATTTGAAAAGTTCCTGTTAGCGGTTGTATGATATTCTGTAATGGAATTTATAATATATCCAACCATGTAATAATTGCTAAAGCTCCAGGCTACTTCCAGATCTTCACCATTATATATAATGGTGTAGTAAACAGTTTAGGGAATAATCACTTTTTAAGGTGGGGTAATTTTCTTTAGTTTTGTAGGACTTTTGAAATTGGGAGTATTTTCCTCAACTGTCAAAGTATGCTATATTTAATGCTTTAGTTTAAAAGTAAACATAATTGATAACAATAATTGTGTCAGGATTGTAAAATTATGGGTTCTTTACATTCTAAGTGCTTGTAATATAACCGTATTACTATAATAGTTTTCAAATAAATATGAAGATGGGAAAATCTTTAATAAATTAAAAGGGTCGGATATAAAATGATGAGAGGTTTGGCTATGGATATATTAAAATGTGCACATGAGTACTAGAGGGTAATATGCAAAATGGAAATGATTGAGTTAAGGTGGTGGGACTTGGGCAGAAAAGAACTTATTTTTTTAAAAATGAAAGAAAATGATTTGGGAAGTCCTGTCCCCTCACCATTTAAATAGCATAAGAGAGAATTATCTCAGTAAATACAGTAATAATTTCTATATGTAAAAATCATAATATTGTTCATTAAATTTGAAAAAAATGCTCTGTTTAGATGAAGATTATGGAAGAGATTCGGGCCCTCCAACTAAGAAAATTCGATCATCTCCCCGAGAAGCTAAAAATAAGAGGCGATCTGGAAAGAATTCCCAGGAAGATAGGTAAGGGGCATTGTTAATCTGTTCTTATGCTGTCACCAGTCTGACATGAGGGTAGTATCTGATCTCTAAATTGGTGGAATCTCCATTTACTTTGGGAAAGTGTCTACTTAATGTTGTTTTGCTATTTCATATTATCTCAGGCAGTGCTTCTGAATCTGGAGGTTAGCCTCTTTAAGGTCATGAGGCTTGCTTGGACTCAGCCTGGAATCCAAAGTGGTCTCCAAGAATGTCTTTGTTGCTACCTCCAGCCTCTGAACATAAGCAGAAAGATTGTTAAGTGTAATTTGTTACCTGAGGTTAGTATTGACATTTTCATTGTAATGACAGCAAAGAATAAGTGACCTTTCCCATTCAGTCGCAGATCACTGGCAGAATCATAACTAAAGCTTATAGAATCTTCAGTCGTATAGCTTGCCAAGTTTTATTGTCTAATCAGTTCTTCTTCATTTAGATAATTTAATCATTTGAACAATTTCCCTTCCCTTGGTTTTATAAATGAGTTCAGATGAGTTGTAATTTTAACTATAATTGCCTTGTGAGAGCAGGATACTGTAGCTTTCACGTCTCCTGTTACAGGTATACACACGCACTCTCATACTCAATGTAGCATAACTTTAAGACCTCCTTGGTGATGGTGATGATGATGATGATAGCCACCATTTGTGATTATTATGTGCCAGTCTCTATTATGTGCTCATGTGTATTCATTATCGTTGAATTCCCACAACACCTTTTTTAGGCTAGGTGACATTGACTTAGAGGGGCTCAGTGCTTTGTCCAGGGCTACGGAGCACGTGGACCTGCAGGTTTCTAGGTGACATTGACTTAGAGGGGCTCAGTGCTTTGTCCAGGGCTACGCAGCACGTGGACCTGCAGGCTTTGAAACCATGTCTGTTGGACTCCGAAGTCCATTTTTTAACCATTGGACTATATCATTTCCAAATAATACTGTTAGTGTGGGTTGAGAGAAATGAAATAATATACTCACTAATAGTTCTTCTAAGATTTTTGTCTTCAAGCACTAAAATCACTATAATAGCCCCAGGTAGAAGCCATTACATTCTGAATTCACAGGAGGCTAAATTTGTAGAAATAATAATATTAAATACATACATTTACCTAGAATTTCCTGTTTGCTTGTATTCTAACCTCTAATATTTTTTTCCTGCAGAATTTCAGAAATGTAGTTTTGAGGAAAAATAAGGCAAAATTATACTTGGGGAGACAAGTCTTCCATAGTTTCATAGTATATTTCTCTAATCCAGTTTATTGTAGCAACCCAACTTAGAACTGTCTTGCATTACATTCATTTATTATATTTCTCCTAGGAATAAGCTTCATGGCCTGTTATAATGTCTCATTGATGTAATTGCTATCTATTCTAAATTTTTTCTTATTGCAATCATTTGGTTTTATTATTCTCTCCTAAGTGTCAGAAATGGTTGAAATAAAGTACAGCTTTTATTGCCATTTGTATTAAGTGCCTTGTATGTTTATTCCCTCAGACCAGTATTATGTTGATTTTTTTCTGTTGGTCTCTATTTAAAAGTTCAGCTTTTACTTGACTTTGCTGTAGAATGGGGCTCACAGATTAATGAATGGTCTGTATAAACACAACAATAAAAGAACTAGAGAAAATCATACAGTTCTTTGTCATTGTAATAGACTTGTGAATGAAATGCATAAAAACATTTCTATAGCATAGTCACAGGTTTCAGAATTAGAGTGTGTCTTGGGTAGATTCCTTAGTAAAGAAATAGGTTTGGTTTTCCTCTTTGCTTAGGAACCTTAGGATCAGTAGTTTGTCATTTGAGTGTGGTCTACGTTATGGGAAATACCGAAAGAGATTTACAAGACCTACTGTTGGAGAAAGGAAAGCTATGAAGGCAATTCTTGTGTGTGGTGGTTTCTTTTTTTGTCAGAATTTCTCATGGAATCCTAAAATTTTAGCACTGAATAGAACCAAGTGATTTACCTAAGATCATACAACTAATTAATGACAAAAATCCCAGATTCTCGAGTTAAGATTTCTGAGGACATAAAATGTGCATCTTTGTCAGGGGCCAGCCCCGTGGCCAAGTTCAGTTCACACACTCTGCTTCTGTGGCCCAGGGTTCGAATCCTGGGCACGGACATGGCACTGCTCAGCAGGCCACACTGAGGCGGCATCCCACATCCCACAACTAGGAGGACCCATGACTAAAAATACACAACTATGTACTGGGGGGCTTTGGGAGAAAAAGGAAAAATAAAGTCTTAAAAAAAAAAAGTGCATCTTTGTGACTTAAAAATTATTTTATAAAACTTGCTGTTGAACTTTGAAGCTCCTTAACTTCTTATTTTACTTTGCAGTGATCTCGAGCTCACTTTTATTTTCTCCGTGATACAAGGCAGGCCTGTGTGTTGATGTTTCTGATGTATAGAAATATTGGGTGATAATTAATTAAGTGATTGTCATTTTTGTTTTAGATAAATTTTGAGGCATATTGTAGTATATATAACTGAACTGCAGTTTCCTCTAATAATTGTATTGTAGGTGTTTTTTCATCTATATTTGGTACTATCCATTTTTTTGCCTACACTATCACCATTGACACATTATGTAATTTATTTAAGTATTTTTATACCCTGCCTCTGACAACAGAGAATTTTTTTCTTATTAAATGTTCTTGTGAACCAGGTCTTATATACAGGTGAGAAATTTTCAGCCTGTATTAAGATACCTTCTTTTTTTCCCTTTGGGTCTTTAGAAGCAGTGTTTTCCCAAAGTAGATAAAATTGTGCTGATTCACTAGCATCCCTGTCAAGTAGGGAAATAATGGAAGCAGTTTCGCTCCTCAGCATCTGTTTGAATATTTTATGTATAAAAGAGATCTTCTTCACTCTTCTCCAGTCAGATACCAAGAGGTCTATGTTCACTTAGATTTTGATCTAAGACTTTTAAACTTTTTCTCCCTTCCCCTTACAGTGAGGACTCAGAAGAAAAAGATGTGAAGGCCAAGAAGGATGATTCTCACTCAGCAGGTAGTAAACAATTTTTAATGTAATAGGTGTAATTCTATTTATGTATTTGTTGAACATTTTAATAAGTGGTTTTGTAATAATGCTAGGCACTGTTGAAAATACTGGCATTACAGACTTTACGTTTCCATCTTTGAAGAGCTCATAGTGATGTTCAGTCTTGATGGCTTATTGTAGTCACGTGTGAAGGTTTTTTAACCTACTGCTTATGCTCCATCCCACCCCAGGATTTCTGGTTCAGTAGGTCTAGGTGGGATTTTGAGGCTTTGTTTTTTAAAAGTATTTACAGATTATTCTCATGTATAGTCAAGAATAAAAACCATTTATATGAACAAATAAAAGACATCAAACTGAATAGAATAAGAATATATATAATACTAAGTGAAATAGAGGTATTAAAAAGAAAGAGTGATCAACTCTGGATTGAAAAGTTCACAAAGGTTGGTTTCAGTCCTACTCTTGTTAGCTGAGAGGTAGACCTTTGAAACAGTTGGCCACAGATAAAGCTTTTGTAAGAATTTTAACTTAAAAGAATTAATGAGGAGACTTCATGGCCAAATAAAATGTTAAATCCTGATTATTTATCGTTGGTATTTATTTTTTTAACTTGAACTCTTCTACGAATTGAGAGTTTATTCCATGTTGCTCCCATCCACTTTAGTTTTGATCTACGTCCTCCTGCTTTTGCCTTTCTAGATCTGCCTTTAAACAAGGCTGCTATTTAGCCGATATTTAGAGGGTAGACCAAGTTCCACTGAGTCCACTCTGCTGAGCTGTTGTGCTCTCATTCCTTTTCAAGTCTGCTATCTCACTGCCTAAGTCCAAAAGAAATTATATTAACCTTTTGCACTATCTAGTGATGTTGTGATAGTATAATGTATATTTTAATTCATGTGCCTTGTGAATTTTAGTTTGAGTCTCTTACATTTCTTAGTTTACTGAGCACTTCAAGATGAATAGCTGTACTAGTGTTAAACACAGCTGCTCCCAGGTGGATTGAGTTTTGAGTCTACTGAAGTCAGTTTTATTCCCTGTGTCTGTTTGTCTCTAGATGAGGTTTTTGACAGTGAAAGTGATGACTTGAACCCAGACCATGGCAAGGCTTATAGGACTACAAGTGTTTCCTGAAGAGCAACAGCTAAACCTTAACAGAATAAGGGAGCCTCAAAGTCCAGGAAGAGGCCATAGGTGGAGACTAATACAAGTATACCTTGGTCTAGAGCCAGTAGGCTGGCAGCCTACCCTTTAATCACATTTATTCACAAACACCTGTGTGTTGAAATTTCTTTTTAATTAATAGACTGTAGTATGTGACAGTAATTTTTTTATTCTGAACTTGTATTAAGATCTAGTTGAGGGGCTGGCTTGGTAGCGCAGTGCTTAAGTTTGCACATTCCACTTTGGCAGCCTGGGGTTCGCATGGCACCACTTGTCAAGCCACGCTGTGGTGGGCGTCCCACATATAAAGTAGAGGAAGACGGGCACGATGCTAGCTCAGGGCCAGGCTTCCTTAGCAAAAAGAGGAGGATTGGTGGCAGATGTTAGCCCAGGGCTAATCTTCCTCAAAAGAAAAAAAAAAGATCTAGTTGATCTAAATATGTGTTTTAAAGATTTCCCTCAATACTCTCTAAATTGAAATGGCCATGCCTCATTCATTGAAAAAGGTAGTGGTCTGCATTGTTTTAGGGTCTGCATTTGTGTGTCTTAGAATAAATATCATTGGAAGACAGGCTTCCCCTCTTCTACTATTTAAAAATACTTTTCTAACTTCAGTTTCTAAAAACTGAGCATAGATTTGAATGTAATTGAGAATTTCAGGGCACAGCAATGATACAAGTTTAAAGTTATGTTGTAGAAAGCATGTGTTCACACCTTACTTTGGCTATGTTATTACTTAAAACTCTACATGTCTAAGTTATTTTATGTTTAATAGTGGACAGAATCTTATTCAAGTTGATGCTTTGAATTTTAGCTCCTCTTTTGTATATTTTGTAGGCACTAAGGATAGAATTGACCCTTTTTGAGTGAAATAAAGCTACAGGTTTTCTCTCATCCTGGCTGTTCTAGTCAGCTGTCGAATAAACACACATCTCTGATCATTGATTCTAATTTTGATGTTGCAGAGGACAGTGAAGACGAAAAAGAAGATCATAAAAACGTGCGCCAGCAGCGGCAGGCTGCCTCTAAAGCAGCTTCGAAACAGAGAGAGATGCTCATGGAAGATGTGGGCAGTGAAGAAGAGCAGGAGGAGGAGGACGAGGCGCCATTCCAGGAGAGTACGTAAAGTCGGCTTGTGTCTTTGCAGTTTGTGACCTTGATTACTTCAGCAGTTTTGTGGATGCTAAATGTTACAACTAGTCCCTTGAATTAGATGCTCACTGGTTCAGAGACTCTCATGATTATGATGTTCATCCTTTGTACTCAAATACTGAATGAACAGGGGCTGACCCCGTGGCCAAGTGGTTGAGTTTGCACTCTCTGCTTCGGTGACCTGGGCTTTCACCGGTTTGGATCCTGGGCGCAGACACGGCACCACTCATCAAGCCACACTGAGGTGGCGTCCCACATAGCACAATCGGTGGCACTCACAACTAGAATATACAACTATATGCTGGGGGGCTTTGGGAAGAGGAAAGAGAAAAAATAAACAAAATAATTTTAAAAAAGAGATTGGCAACAGATGTTAGCTCAGGTGCCAATCTTAAACAAACGACTGCATGAACAGCTGTTAGAGTAACAGTCGCATGGTGAGTGTTGTGATTAAGGTTAGTATTTTGGCCTAGTGGAGAAGGGTGTAGGCCTCCCTCGACAAAAAAGTATTAATAGCAGAATTTAGATCTTTCACAGGTGATTCAGGTTAATTATATGTATTTTTACTTTGTATGTAGTTTTCTTGTTTCATTTATTCATAGTTGGACCAAACAAACCAAGTCAGTTCAGTTTCATTTTCTGGGTCTCACCAGTACTATATGGGAATGATGGAAATACAAGTTTCTTGATGGCTTCAATTTTTATTCAGATTAAGTCTTACCTTTTCCTGTTTTTGACCTACTCTTCAAACAAGTCAGTCATATAACCCTCATGTGCATGCTAAACTCATTTTACAGGTGGGGCCAGTGACAACTCCAGCCAGATTGGTAGTCCAGCTGCAAAAAGAATCCAAGAGTGTTTGACTCCCAAATCCCATCCTCCAGTCACTCTTAGCACTCTCTCCCTTGGTTCACTGGAAGGATGTATACATTAAGTTGAACGTTGAAATTCTTCTTTCCTCTCAGAAGATTCCGGCAGTGATGAAGATTTCCTAATGGAAGACGATGATGATAGTGACTATGGCAGTTCAAAAAAGAAAAACAAAAAGATGGTTAAGAAGTCCAAACCTGAGAGGAAAGAAAAGAAAATGCCCAAACCCAGGCTAAAGGCTACAGGTGAGCTCTGCAGAAATGAAAGTAAATTATTGCTTTGAAAAATTTCAAGAACCAATACACTCTCTCTACAGAAGTTCTTCGTTAGGGCTTGGCATTCACCACATACTTAAGAATTCTGAAAGGATCCTGTCTTCTACACCTGGAAGTATCGCTTATTTATTAATGAGGAGTCCAGCCCCTCCAAGAGGCTGGTAGCTTAGCCCTGTTCTTCAGCTGCCGCCAAACATAAGCAGGATTTGAGGATGACCTGTTTGTGTCAGGCATAGTGATAGAAACACTGTGTTAACATAGCTATTGGTACCCTTTTCCCCCCTGATACTGCAATCCCAGCAGCTAGTGAAGACATGAAGTTGTGAAAATGTACACCTACAGTAATACATTGAAGTTCTGTCGTCTGACCCCTGGACCACCACCTATGCTAGCAGAATGAAACCGCACTTGACAACACTGATTCATTTTCTTTGAGCCCTTGTGGTTTCGCCAGATATTCTCCTAGGCGGAGCTAGTTTGTCATTACATCAGAAAGCTGGATTTGTTTTTTGGGTTTTGTTTTTTTTTTTAATTCTGGCAAATAGAACTGGTGATTTTTAAACCTTTTACTCATCATTTCTTACTGTTGGGAATGATGGAACTATCAAGTTATTTGATGGCTTCAGTTTCTACTCAGATTAAGGTGTATCCTTTCTTCTTCTTGATTCACTTTTTAAACACAGACAACTTTTATCATAAACAGCTTTTAGTTTTACAAGCCACTAAGAATGATGCGCAGTTTCTGTGGCATCCTGTTGGTTTATTACAAGCATTACTGCTAACATAACATTACAGTGTTGGTAAAAGGTGATTGGAAACCAGTGCCCACCTTGGTTTTTAGTAACTTGGGGTATTGTCTTTATAGATTTTATTCTTACAGATTGTTTTGTTTTGTAGCTGATTTTTATTAAAGACATTTTCTTCCTTCCCTTCCCCAAACTGGTATTTTTCTTCTTTCAGTGACGCCAAGTCCTGTGAAAGGCAAAGGGAAGGTGGGCCGCCCCACAGCTTCAAAGGCATCAAAGGAAAAGACTCCTTCTCCCAAAGAAGAAGATGAGGAACCAGAAAGCCCTCCAGAAAAGAAGACATCTGCAAGCCCTCCACCCGAGAAATCTGGGGATGAAGGGTCTGAGGATGAAGCCCAGTCTGGGGAGGATTAAAAATGATGATGGTTTGGGGAGAGATTTTATTAAAAAAAGAGGGAAAAAAAGGAAAAAAGAAAAAAAGAGGAGGGGGAAAGAAAACCTACTTAAGGTAGAATATGGTTTTGGCTATGGCTTGACTCATGGGCTTTCAATGCTTTTTTCCTTTTGTTGAAAATAACATTTTTTCTCTCTCTCTCTCTCTTTTTTTTTTAAAGAAAACCATTGTATGTTTAATTTACCTTTTTGTCTATTGGTCTTCTTTTTGCCCCTGCCCTCTTCCCCTGCCCTCTTCCCAATGAAAGCCATGTCAAATTAATCACTGGATTGACTACTTCATCTTTTTATGTTTAATGGAAGGTATACCACAGTTGTAAAGCAATAAGATTTGGATGAACATATGGAAATTTTGCTTTTTGCTAAATGGTAGCAAGTTGAACAGTGATCAAAAAACATAGGGTTTTAGTTAAAAATGATTGCTTCTTTCTCTACCTGGACTTTTTAAAAAATCAATTGTCATCTAATACGAGTTTATATATCTGTATAAAAAGTATAGATATCTAAAAAAAATCATGACTTTAAACTTCCACTGATGGGGCAGATAGGAGATAAAGATGAATTCTGCGTTGTTACTAAAAGTATTCGTATTTTTTACCTTGGGGGCAGGGCAGGGAATGGGGTTACCTGACCTTGTTTGAGGGTATGGGTTTTTTTTACTTCACTTGTTATCTCAAAGAGACTCGGAGCCAGCGATCCTTTTATCCTGCTACAGTCTTTAAGGAACTTAAAAAAACAAAAAAAGCAAGGGCCGCCAAAACTTAAATTACTTTTGATTTTTTATTTCATTCTCTAATGGTTCATGTTCTAAAATATATATGTATCTATTCTGTTTCTTGGATAAAATTTCACCAAGGATCCAAAAAAAAAAAGCCTAGAATTTAAATGGTAAGATCTATATGCATCACAGTGGATTTCTTCTTAAACTGACAGTGTTTAGGTTTTAAGCAAATAAAGTACCAGTTAATGTGAAACTCAATCACAAAGACTTGAGAATTTCCTTTATGAAAAACAGGGAATTGAAATTGTTTTATGCCATAGGTATGCATTCAGATCCCATGAACGATGCTCTGTTTTTATTTGGGGATAGAAGTTTTCCTTTTCATATGCCTATCTTCCCATTTCTTCATAGAAGCGTGGTATGCAGTGCATCTTGGCTTCTTGCTACTTCATCGGACACCACTGCACACCCACTCCCGTGCCTACCTGCTCTGCTATGGGACGTGATTTCTCCTGGCTCTGTTTTTCACCGCTTCACGTCCTGTGCTTGATGGGAGTGTGTCAGATGCTGCTCCCACACTATTCAGTATGCTTTCATCTTTTTTACTGGTGCCCTTGCTTACTGCTCATGTTGCTTAAAGCAGGAGTTTTTAAGGGGCGTAGCAGGGCTAGAGAAACCGTGCATTCAGGAGGCCTGTGGGCAGTTGATTACAGACTCTTCACATGCCGCGTGAAAGCAGTTGGGAGATAGATCTGTAAGTTTGGTCCTCCACATCCTGATGCCATGAGCTAATGGGAGCAAGGTTAGGGGTCTTAGTGTGCTAATAAGTGGAAAAATTAGTGAAATTTAACCTCTGCCTTTTTATCTGGGTTTGCTTCCTTAATATCTTACTTATGCAGTTTTCTTTCTATCTTTTAAGTTATGGCATATTTTTCTCTCAGACAACTTGGCTTTCTTGGAGATGTTCCTAGGACGAAAGGTTATTTAAGGAATTCTTTTACTCTGATTTTTAGGACACTTTAAGGAATATCCTTACTCTTTGAATTTTTTAAAAACAGTGGCAGAGAGCCATTTCACTGTTGCACGGTGTGCTAAAGAATGAATTTGGAGAGTTATTGCTTGGCCGACAATGCAAAATTTGAACGTAAGTAGCAGTTGGATTACTGTGTTTTCATGATGGTTAACTTTATAGTTGTGAACTTTGTAATGAGGCTGTTAAAGTTGGTTCTGTTTGCTTCAGTGGCTTTGTTCAGGTATTCAGTTTTAACAAGGAGTTTTGTGTTTATACAGTAAAAGACCTATCAGTGTTTCCACCATGCACTTCTATTTTTAGGGGTTTATAACTCTAAGTCTTACATTCCTAGTGACATTGGGCTTTTCTTAGGTTATGTTTCGTGCAGGGTGAAGGGAGGGGTCTTTTTAAACTTTAGCCTTGGTATTTTATGTAACACGCTCTTTCATGTGTTCATCTGTACTAACATCCCTGTAACACGCACATACTTTAGAGGTGATCGCGTCTTCTAGGTTACTTGTTGCATTTAGTTGGGCTTTTTGTTTGGGATCCCTTTTTAAAAAGTTAATTCATGAAATTAAAAAATGTCATATATTTCTAATAGACTGGACAAAAGGATCTGTATCCTCAATCGAGACAGGCTCTGAATGCCCTTTGTTTTCTCCACTTTTTATTGATGATTTAAAACACTCTAGTCTTCCCCTCAGATCGTGCATGCAAATAGGAGGACAGCTGTGGTGTCTCAACTGGAAACAGGTGCTCAATAGTCAGGCTAGATAGTGATGTCAGGACAGGTTACAGGCTCTAAGCTAACAGTGACTGGCCATTGGCACCACCCTTGTCTGAACTCCCTCTTTTTCTCTCGTGTGCCTCTGGTGAAATGGCAGTAGCATTCACTGTCTTGTTTTGCAGTGCTCAGGAAGTGGGACATTAACTTTGAAGGTGCTTGTTTGTGTTATCTGAATTCTGTATGTTAGCTCTGTTAGGTTTACCTCTGGAACATGGATTTCGGCAGCTATGCTGACTGACACTACATTCTAGATTCTTTTTTTCCAGACTTCTCCCTAACACACACGCAGCTAGAAATGGGTAGCTCACATCTTAGGAAATCTGTCTGTAACTTGCTGCTGCTTTTAGCCCTCCCCACCTCAGATTGGAATTGATGGAGTGGGCCCAAAGGATACAGTTTAATTTCAGTAATGGTAGATTTGCCCTGCTTTCTGAAACCTCTCTCGTTCCTATCTCTACTCCCTATTGAGTCCATGAAGGAAAATTAATGGGCGTGTCCTCCTTTAGGGGGGTAATGAGTGGCAGTCTTTCAATGTGGAAGAATAGTAGTTGATTTCCCATGAAGGAGCTTTGATACTGATTTTTCCCCCCATAATAACTGGCTTGCCCCAGGTTCAATCCTCAGTTCAATGCTTATTCTCGGTACTGGTTCAAATAGCATTTTCTTATAGAGAAATCTGAAGTTAGAGTTCTGTAAAGTTTTTGACACTCTTGTGGGTATGGTCAGCTAATCTGAACTTGACGCTTTTACATTTCTTTTTTTATCCATGAACATTCAAGTAACAAGTGGATTTTAGAGGACTGGTTGGGGAAAGGGAATAGTGCTTTTCTTTAAACAAACCAGTTTAGGGGATGCATTGAGAGACTTAGGAAGGCAACAGCAGAGTTTAATACCTGGAGCGACAGGGAAAGCTTTGTGAAAGGCCATGTGGCCGTTGTTGCTGTTGTGAGAAATGGGAGTTTTGATTTGAACAGTTCTTTCTGTGCCTGCATCACCAGTAGCTGCACTGAGAAGAAACTATCATCTTAGGAATTTGGAAAGGAAGAAACCTGGGCTCTGGTCTTTATGGCTTTCAGACGGATACTTAAACAGAACGGGTAATACACATTTCCTGCCAAGGGATATGGAAAATAAAACAAGATAGTTGCCCTTGAGGTGAGGAAATTGTGCTTTTCTCTGTGCATGGAGCTGGGTTTATTTGAAAAGGGAGTTAGTTTATCGTTTGACTATTGGACATCGAGCCAAGTTTCAATCTGCAACCCATTTTCCCCTTGTCTTGGGATAAACTTGATACAAAGCGACTTTTTAAATCCCTAAATTACACTTTTTTTCAAAGCCTAGTTCACAAAATTCACAGCGGTGCTGACTGTGTATTAACCACTATTGGGAGAAGTCCCATAAACCTGCCTGTTGCCATGCCAATGGAGTGACTGAACTGGTGACATCTGTTTGAGCATGCTTTGTGTGGCTGGTGGAATGCCACCATTGTGCATACACTTTGTACATCAGGGGTGAAGGGAGGGTTTTCTAGATTATGGGGGGAGGGTAAAATTGGGATTCTTTTTGTTATTCCTTTTTCTTTGGGGTGTAGGGGTATAGTACTCAGCTTATGCCCTAAATAACATATATAAAAACCCCCGAAGTATTGTGTGAGTGTGTGTGTGAGTGTGTGTTTGTGTATGTCTGGCAATTAAACCTTTGTCTTCTGGAAATCAGTGAATTTTTTTCTTTTTTTCCTCCAGAAGTATTTGTTACAAGATTTGTAAATAAGAGCTCTACTTAGTTTGTTTACCATGAACATGTTGCAGCAAACCTTATACACCTAATTCCTGCAAGATTTAAGGAAAGACTTTAAGATTTGCCAGGTTAAGCAGCAGCCAGGTTCTCAGTAATTGTTTGCCTTGATTCATCTTTCAGACTTCATTTTGCCAGCTCTAAAACTCCCAGTCTTCCTTGATTTTAGTCCTTAATCTTTTACCTTCTGAACAGGAAGGGTAAAAGAGAGGACCCTGCTTAGAAGTATTTAATTAGTCCATGGGCTGAGACCAGGGCAATCCCTTTCTTAATACTGCAATGTTGCTGAGTATGTGATCAGACACCAGAGGGTTGGGCATTCTTGCAATACCTTAACAGTGCTGAAATCTGCAGCATGGCGCTAAGGAAGTAAAAGTTTGAATGTAACCACTTTATTTAAAAGGTTTTTTTAATTTAAATGAAATGGGGTTGAAGTGAACATGATTTTGTTGACCATGTTCGTGAATTATAGATGCAACATGCATTGGTAGACTTGTGTGATGGTCTTTTGTGATACTTAATTTTTACATATCCCAGTCTGTATGTATCTGCATAGACAAAGAAAAAACAAACTCCTGCTTTCTTTTATTGAAGGGTTTCCAGGACTGCGTGTCTGCTCCTGAGCTCTGTTTTAAGTATGTGTATCCTTTGCTTGTATTTTGTATTAAAAACTAAGAAAAAGAACCCTTTATTGTTGAGCATGTTGGCATTGTCCCCATTATTTTTTTTCTTTTTGGGACATATAAAGCAAGTTATTCTTTTTCTGTATCTTTTTTTCTTTTGTAAACTTTTTTTTGTTTTGTTTAAAAATGGCTTTATAAAAGGGCTTTTATAACCCAGATGTGTGCTCTGTGTACTTCTTGTAATACTCTCAAGCAAATACAGTGACTTATTATACGGCTGATCGCCTTGGCCTGTCAGCTCACAGTCCGCCTGACTTTGGTGGGGAACCTGCTTCCGGAATGAATTCTTGAGAAACTAGCAATGACCATTGCTGTTGTTGGTAACAAGAAAAGAAAACAAACAAGTCAAAAGCAGTAATCAATACTTACTTCAGAGCGTGGAATCAGGAGGCAGTAGAGTTACTAACCTTCGCTTAATCGAGGGGGCTCTGGACTGGGTGCATGCGCATTCCTAGGAAGCATTTTTCTCGTGTTCATATCCAAGGTTATGAAGCGTTGTGGAGGGCAAAATTCACCAGTCATAGTACAAACATTTGTGTTCAATTTCAAGTACCGGTAAGAAATATGCTCACTGTCTTGCAATTTAGAATTAAATATAACTTCTTAGATGGAGAGCATGGTATATGATCCCTAACTTTAGAACTGGGCTGATATTGTAACTAATAAGGCTCTTTACTTTTTGACCTTTCCCTTTGTTTACATTCTTGCATTGTCATCCAAATACTGTAATTAACATGCAGACTCACCTTGGCTTTGAATTGAAATGTTTCTTGTATGCTGTTATCCCTCAATGACTAACTTTACTTTTATTTCTTCTGGAGTTGTTTGTCCCCTGTCAAAGTTGACTTCAGAAGGACGTTAACCAGCCACTTCTCCTCATAATCTCTAGGTGTTTTATGATTAACATACCAAATTTCTATTTCAGTACAATGCTGAAGCAATACAGTCTGATTTAAAGGATTTTGAAAAGCGTCAGGTGGATAAACTTCAGAGGCATAGATGTCGGGTTTGATAAAAATACATTTGGAGCTCCCTCGACTCCTATCCGTGAACATTATTACTATACAGTAATGTAACACTGTAGCTGTGCAGCATTTTGCAGTTTATGAAGAGTTTTTATTTACTTATTGCCTCATTCAATTTTCCCAACAACTGTGAGATTGGCCAGATGTTTGTCATTCCTCCAATTTTGCAGAAAATGAACTGGCTCAGGTAGGGTGTGATTTGACGTGACTAGTATGTGGTACAACGGGGGTTTGGATGGTGTTGTGAGTTGTTTGCGCTCTAAGTTGGCACAGCTGTCAGTTCTAAAGCCAGCGCCCGTTGTCGTGTGTAATGGGTCCCTGGAGCCTTCTTCCTGGCGGTGGCCGTTTGAGCGCTGTGCTGTTCTTCGGCATCTGAGTGATGCCGGAACCAGTCGAACGAGTTACATCAAAGAGTTAATGGGAAAAGTTTTTTTTCAACGAGGTATGAAAATTTCTTGTTAAATACTTCAATTTACTTGAAAATCCCTGTGGTCCCCAGATACAAAGCTTCAAATTACTTAAAAGCTTTTATGTTGTGATTGTCTTAAGATAGTGACAGTACAGAGGAAAATATTAGTCATCTTGACTATATGGTCCTTATCCTCTGCCAGTAGAGGGCAGTGCTGGTCCTCCATACACTTAGCCAGGGGGGCTGTTGCTCACCTTGTCTCATTTTTAGATACTATCCCTGGGGCTCAGCATGCACGGTATCAGGATATTGTGCTGCCTGTTTGGGTTAAGGAAGTTCTGGGGTCAGTGTGCCCACTCAATATCCAAGTGCATGCAGCAGCAATCATTTCTGGATTTTAAGTGTGAAATAGGATCTCTTGATTTGTGCACATCTGTCTGCTTATGTTGTTTCCTTTTTACAATTCCCAAACTTATGTGGATAACATCCCCAAATCAGTGTATATGTTGAGATTTCAAAGTACAGCCGTGAACTCTTGTCCCTATTTTGTAACAGGTGTTGTCTTTTGAAGTTGCCCTCCAGCTCAAAAAATCCTGTCCTGCACAAGCAGTACTGATATGTGTTCACATAAAAGTGGTGCCTTGTGTTACTTTATCATGATGACATGCTTCTCTTTCCCTCTGTTATCTTAATAGAATGGACAAGTACCCATTTAGATATGCTTTGGCTGGGCCACCACCCGGAGAATTCAGCATTACTCATGAGTGTACCCCTGTTTCAGTATTGAAGTTCTGGACAAATATTGTGAAATAAATGTGTTAATTCTAGGGTAGGGAGTCAGGGTACGGCCAGAGTTTCCATCCTAGTAAAGCAAATAATTACTTAAAAATATGATAACGTAAAATGTTGGAAAGTAATAGTATGCCTTGATTTAGCTCTAAGCTGGCACCCAGAAATGATTTGTTTAAAAATCTAACTTTAGGGGCCGGCCCCATGGCCTACTGGTTATGTTCACACGCTCTGCTTCGGCGGCCCAGGGTTTCGGCAGTTCAAATCCTGGGTGCAGACATGGCACCGCTCATCAAGCCACGCTGAGGTGGCGTCCCACATGCCACAGCTAGAGGGACCCACAACTAAAAGTACACAACTATGTACTGGGGGGCTTTGGGAGAAAAAGGAAAAAGAAAATCTTTAAAAATCTAAGTAGATCAAGGAAGATTACATGTATGTTTTACTATTATTGATAATGGTTTTAGCTATTAAGTTGAATATCTGTATGTGTCTGGTAGTTTCACTTTTCCACCTTGGGTAGGAACAAGGATATGTAGTCCGTAATCAGGGCATCCTGCTACAAGAGGTGAGGATGGATGGGTTAGGTAAGGCTCTGAAGGAGGTAGAAAGTCATTGGAACAAGGAAAATGATGGCCTAAATTTTAGGCTGATTACCAGTCTTATGACTGTAGCTGATTGGTTATGTAGTAAGTAATTCTCATCCATAATGAACTGAGCATGTATAGTGATATTATCAATAAAACATAGATTGTGAAACACTTGTCTTTACCCAAAAAGTATGTAGAGACAGGACATACACTGGATCCTCACTTTGTAACTATAAATTGGTTCTCTTGCAGGTCACTAATTCAGCCTAATGGAATAAAATACTAAGCATTTTTAAAATATGGTTTTACTTCCAAAGCAGTTAAGGATAATGATATAGAGAAGCTCTTCTATAAGAACTAAGTGTATTTAGGAGTTGTGGAGGACTCAGTTGACATTCTCCTTAGATCTCGGAACATCATCTGGAGCTGCAGTAACCTGACTTCATATCTAATGCATGCCACATCTCAGTTACAAACTCCAAGCTCCCCCGTCTAGTCTTTTCTTCCTGCCACTGATCTCATTTACTGCTATCTTTTCCTTCTCGTGTTTTTATGAATGAACAGTTTCCATGGAGTTAGTGTTTTTGAGGCAAATATATTGTTTATACATGAACCAGGTAGCCCTAGGAGTGGTTGGGGAACCAGCATTCCTGCAGAGAGCCACGCAGTTGGCCCAAGTACAAGATAAATAGCATTTCCTGGTATTCCAAAGCTCCATTGTAGGGAGCTGCTGGTGTGGCTTCAGGTATGCGGGGTACACACGGCACCTAGTTAAAGAGAGTGGTGGCTGTCCTAGGCCTTGCACAATGGGCCAGTCTTGGCCATCAGCAAAGCAGGTCGTTCTTTTGCTCATCCTGCTTTCCCTCATTCTCTTCCCACACCCTCAAATGAAGTAATAAGACCTAATATTTGGCTCCTGGGCCACTCACTCTTTAGAAGTCCACACCATTGAGCAGTCAGCGAGAAGCAGGCGTCCTGCTCTGGGAAATTTAAGTCTGAGTAGGAACACTAATAATGGCTGACGGTGGAAATGACAACTCCTAGAGCACCTCTTGCTGCTAGAATTCACCTCTGAATTAGCCAGCAGTATTTATTGACAGTGAAAATCTTGGTGACTATAATCCAAACCAAGAGTTGGGACCTGTGATATGATGAAGAGCTTTGTCCTACTCCCCAGTAGGAAAAACAGTTGAAGATACAGTTTGGATCTCAGAATACTGGCATTTCTGGAATAATTTTATGGCTTAAGGAACTAAAGCATGAAATATTTAAAATGGGATTATTCCAGGAAATGTATGTGAGTAGTATAAAAACTGCAACAGGTATTAAGCAGCAGAGTTGAGGATAGCACATAATGCTTACGATAGCATGAGAGTCCTTTGTTTTATTGAAACCCACAATTGCCTTTCTTTGTTTTGTGACCTGCTTTCAAGAAGCTTTGGCTGAAGCAGAAGATCCGTTTACAGGATGATCTTGGGCAAGCCACTTACTCGCCACTCCCGTACCCCGCCCCACCCCATGTACGATTCTCCTTTTTATATAATAGGGATAACAAAGAACTAATTTTCCTCTGCCTCCATGGGACACTGTGAGAGTGCGTGGGGCTGTGTGCACCTAACTCTGGAAAAGAGGCTCTCTATGCACCTAAATTACTGTTGGCATTGTGGACCAACTGGCCTCAAACGAAAGCAACAGAGTACCTCTAGGCAAGGTACAGGGCCAGCAGAAACCTCGTTCCTGCAGAACTGAAATCCTTTTAGCTTTGTCTCCAAAGTATAAATGAGTTATTTATTAGTAAGAACACTCTTGCTCAAGGATAAACTTTAACCAGCCCACAATATAGGGTGGCTTTAGAGGGGAGGGAAGGGTGACTAACTCCCGAGGCGCCTGCGCTGGGAAGAGTTTTGCTCAGTACTGTCAAGTTCGCAGAACTGATGGGAGTCTCCATGGTCTTCAGCTTCTCATAGGAAAAAAGTCACCCAGTGGTTACAAACTGCTCCCAGTTACGGGACATATATTTCAAACGAGGGAGCACTCATTTAGACTGGAAAACTGATTAGAAGTACGTGTCAGTAGCATATTTTTGGTACGTGAAATCACCATATTTCCGTCTCTTTGGTCTTTCAAGTTTAACACCAGAAAGGAAGCCACAAAACTATGTATCAGAGCCGTTATCAGGGACAGAACCCAGGGGCCCAAATGAAGTGTGTCACTGATGTGGTGGCATCTGTATTCTCACGGTGCTGGGGCCTCGCTCGATGCTTTCTGTGGAGGGCCCTATCAGGACGCCCTTTTACAAAGGAACAGCATCTTGGCAACTGAACCCCAGGGTCGAGCCACAAGATGGACGCCTCCCTCCTCCCCCACAAACTCTCTTCAGTCTTCAGGGAAGAAAGACCCAATTTCAACAGTAAGTGAGGAGGAGGCCTTTAAAAAAAAGTTTGATTTATGTAAGTTGAGTAACAGTCAGACTGTGTAAATACTGAAATTCTGGTCAGGAGCCTGTTATCTTGTAATACCCTCTTCCATCAGATTTTTAAGAACATCGTTTAGACTTCTTGTATAGATAACTCAGAAGTCGAAAGTCCGTCTTGTCATGTTATCTTGCTTAAGGAGATAGAACTGGTCATTTTGGCATTAGTAAAATTTTCACTTTTCTCAACCCAATTACCATCACTGAGTTCTGTTAATGTGCATGACACACGCTTCCCCTCATTAGGCATTTTGGACAAGCATCAGCATTTAAGGTCGTGAGAACTGGATTTTTGTTCCCTTTTAAGCATATGGTATTAAGAAAACTTAGCTGAAAAGTGGGATGTCTTTCTTCCCCCGGGCCGGCCGGCTTTCACAGCCTTCTTATAGAGTCAGCATGCTAGCTTACTCGGATAGACACAGGCAGACCCTCGCTCTGAAAGCACCCAGTGGGGAAAGACTTCCCTGAGGAATAAGGAGCCCTGATTTTTGAGGTGCCTTTCCCAACTCTGACAGGTCAAGTCAGTTCTAAAGTATGTCAATCAGACTTTCAAAAGACATTTCTTTGTTCGGGGGTATTTGTTTTTGTGGGGTTTTTTTCTGTTTTCCACATAAAATTCTTAATTGAGAATACCCATCTTCATTTTCTAATCAGTGTGAGAGAAGAGAGTAAAAAAGTCTAATCACTAAATGCAACTGTTATATCTATTGGAAAGCAAGGTATTAAGGGTTCTGCAATCTGAGACACTGACTGCCTATGGAAAAGGACTTTAAACCAGAGTTTCTCAAGATATGATCCCCAGACCAACAGTTTCAGCATCAGCTGGGAACTTGTTCAAAATGCAAAATCTTCGGCCCCATTCCAGAACTATTGAATCAGAAACTGGGGGTGGGGCCCAGCAGTTTGGGTTTAACAAGCTTTCCAGTTCATTCTGATGCACACTAAAATTTGAGAACCGCGCTAGTTTAAATCACGCCAAAGGATCAGCTGGACCAGATCCTTGCCCTTTTCTGCTTATTGGAAGAGTCAGCTTGGCCTAAGTGATATTACCTGAGACAGACCGGTTATTGCACCCATCTGGGTTTGGCTCCACGGCACCAATTAAATCCTATAGTTGCATCCTTATTGGCCCTTCCTGGAAGTAATTTTCTTCACTCTTGGGTGCTGCATCCCTCCGTAGGAGTCACCAGGGACAGAACTGACCCTTTTCTCTTCTATAAATCCCGCTGCCCTTATACCTCCTCTGGCATCTCTGCTTTTTATCCTGTCACTTAAGAATCCTGCCTGCTATTGGACTTAGTGCAGGTTCAGGCCTTGGTTTTGGGTTTTCTTCATTCTCTTTCTGGAGAGACAACTGCACCCAGAAAATGTCTTTGTCAAGCCACAGATGGTCAAGTTCAGGAGTGGAGCAGGAGAACATACATAGTAACATCCTTTAAAAATCTACATCTCACCCTGGAAAACTCATTTTGGTTGTTAACTTGTACTTCTTCTGACATTAACAACATAGCTCATAATAACAGTAGCTCATGTTTTTGAGTGCTCATGTTCAAGGAATCATTTTGAACGTTGACCATGCCTTCTGTCACTGAATCCTCACAATGGTCCAATGAGATACAGGCACTATCACTACCCCCAATTTACAGAGAAAGAAAGTGAGATCTAGAGATGGTTAAACAATGTGCCCCAGATCACATAGGCTGACCACCACAAAACTCTGCAAGCTTTTTGTTGACTAAAGTCAATGCTGGTCAGTTGCATTTTGGTTCCCTTCACTTGCTTCCCAGAACATCCAGCCTCTAGCAGAAACATCAGGGAGCAGTGAATTGACCAAAACTGGATGAAAAGAGAGATATAATGAAAAAACAAAAAAGCCTCTAGACGGAAAGGGATCGGGTTCTCCACTAACCAGCTGGGCCCTCAGCAAGGCACTTCCCCTCCTCCCTGAGTCTCAATTTCTCCAACTGTTAACTAGTCAGTAACATCTACTTCTCAGAGTTGTGAGGATCGTAAGTGAAACTGCCTAGCAAGAGGCCTCCTGGTTGTATTTTCTCCCTGGGGTGTGAGAAGTTCATAATGCAGCAGCAGCATAAGCAAGGAGCAGCCTCAGTTGCTGAACCACAGTGCCTTTCATTCTTGTCACAGAGGGAAGTTGTTTCTCTGGCTGTGTTTTCTCTTGAGGGTAGGAGGGATAGTGCAATCTAGGTAAATAAGGGCAGAAGAGGAAAGGTTGGGAAGCACCCAGCCAACTGTCTCAGCGCTCCCGGCTGCCTTCCTCTGTGCCTCCCCCAGCACCTTGCTTCAGGCCCTATCTGTTTATTTAAACTGCTCCTGCAAAATAGCTGGCAAACAACAGGCTTCTCACGTATATTTGGGTACTTGTAGATGGAGCCAGACAGCGGGCTCTGTTGGAACGCCTTAACATTCAGGAAGGGCCCAAACCAGGCCCGCCTCAAAGCAACGTTGTCTCGGCTGGTCAGAACTCCCTGGAGGGGAGGACAGGGGAGTGCATGGTGGAAGCGATAGGTGACCAGCACCCCTCATGAAACATTTAATGTGGGAGCTCTGCCTAGGAAATAGGATAATATTCACGCAAGCTGGGAGGTGGGGGCTTGGAGTGGTGTGAAGTCCCACTCAACCTCCCTCTCCAGTGCTGCAATGGATTCCTATAAAGGAGGGAGGGCCGGGTGGTGGGGAGTCTGGAACTTGCCTCCACACCTTGGAGGAGAGACTACAATGGCCAGGCTAGCACAGACCTATGGGGCTCAGTCTTGGGAGGATAGCTGGTGGTGAGTGGAAAGTGAACGTGAAGCGTGAAGTAGGGAAACGATCACAAGGCAGGACCTTCCTCTGGGCAGGGGCAGTCCTGCACAGCATGCTCCTAATGCAACAAGATGGTGAAAGTATTCCACGTGTTCTACAGCACCTCGCGTTTCTTTTTTGAGAGTGGCCCGTGCGTGCATGTGTAAGAGAGGAACAGGCAGAGTACCAAGTGTTTATGTATGTCGGAGGGTGAGAGCCTGGAAAGCAGGCTTCTCATCTCTCTGGAGCCCCTCTCTTGTCAATGTAGCCAAAGGACGTGTTTGCTCTCCAGGGTCCTCCCATTTCTCCAGGCTAATTACATGCCTCTTTAGGAAAGGAAACAGTTTCTCAGCTGAGCTGGGAAGCCCAAGTCTCTGGTGCCCCCTCATCGTGGTGTCCTGGGAAGGACAGGAAAAGAAGCAGCTGTTCAGCTTCTCCTTGCTTCCCCTGCCCTCTCCAGGAGTGCCCAGCCCAAGCTGGAGACTGAGAATGTACCCTTCTTCCAGCAGAAGCCTCCAAACCTGCCCGAGCATGGCTGGGACAGGCACGCATCGAGGAAACCCAAGCAAAGCATGAGACTAGGTGGTGGTTACAGGCCGAATGTCACCAGGTCCCTGAGGAAGTGAGTTGTTTATTCAGGGCCCTTCAGCTGCTGCCTGGGAGTGAGAGGGCGCGTGGCTGTCCCCACCCCTGCTGTGTACAGCTGCTGGGACACGGCTGCTTTGAGCTTGGCTGGGGTAGGGGTGGAGGGACACAGTGGGGAGGCAGGGGAGATTGGCCGAGGTCCCGGGGGACAAGGCTGCAAGATCCTCCTGTCCCCTCAGGGCCTCCCTCAGTCAGCACAGTCCCTGGGAAGTGGTTTTAGAAAGTGGTCCCCCTTGGGACTACAGGTGAGGGGGACTGTGGAGGGAGCAGTTACGGGAGCAGGAAACAGCTGGGCTGCCGCTTCCCTAGGAAGGTCACTCATGAAGCAGAGTCCAGGATGTGAGGGTTGTGGGCGCCTTTCCTCTTTCCATTACTGGAGAGAGAGAGAGACAGAGAGAGAGACAGAGAGAGCATCCCACGTCTGCCGTCTCTTCCATACCTACAGCGAGACGGAAGCTGGTCAGCTGGGAGCGAGCGGGCCAGTGTGGAAGCACACAAGAGAAGATCTCTCTGGCCTCTTCTCTTTCGCCTTTCTCCGAGCCCCCATCTCAGGGCTACTCTAAGGTTCTAAGGTTGTCAATTCTCCTTTACACAAAGAAAATGCCAAAGTTGGGGAGACTGGGATTGGGGAAATCAGGAAGAGGAGTGAAGACGAAGATGAACTCCTTGGCCTGTACTGCCCGGTCAGCAGCTTCTCATTTATTACGCTTCTGTTACGTGCAGCTCAGAGCTAAACAAAGCGGCAGAGAGGAGAAACAGGGGATGTGATGGAGCCCCTTGAGGGCAGGCGCTCTCTCAAGTCTTTGCTGTCATTGAAATTTTTATTGAGATCATTGTAAATTCAAATGCAGTTATAAGAAATAACACGGAGAGATCCCTTGTGCACTTTGCCCAGTTGTCCTGGATGGGAGCATCTGGCAACACTGTTGTACGATGTCACAGCCAGGCTAGTGACACTCGGGCAATCCCCCAATCTCATTCAGATAGCTCCTTTTCTTGTGTGCGTGTGTGTACTTGGTTCCATACCATTTTATCAGCTGTGTGTGTGCCTGAGCCATGACAGCCTAGACTCGGAACAGTTACAACACTACAGGGAACAAGGATCCCTCGTGTTGCCCTTTTATAATGACCCGCCCTGCCCCCCAATCCTTGCCAACCACTATCCTGTGCTCCTTTTCTAAAGTTTCATTTCAAACATGTTATATAGAAGGAATCATATAGCATGTGACCTTCTGAGACTGGCTTTTCTCTCAACGTAATTCCTGCAGACCCATCTGAGCTGGTGTGGCATCCACAGTTCACTCCTTCGTGTTGGTGAGCAGGAATCCGCGGGATGTTCGTACAGAGTTTAACGTTCCCCCGTCAAAGGACGTCTGAGTTGTTTCCAGTTTGCAGCGGTTACATATACGGCGGCTCTGAACGTTTGTGTCCAGGTTTTCTGTGAATATCCTGTGGTTTGCTATCCAGCAACAGCACCATGTGGGCACACAGTGGATCCTCAGATAGCGCTCCTTGGAAACAAAGGACGACAGTGTGCCTCAGCACTTCTGTCCGGGGTGGGGGGAGGGGGAGTGAAGGGGAATGTGAGGATTACGGCAACGACAGAAGTTACCTTTAACCACAAACTGAACATCAAGGCACCAGGGGAAGAAAAGATCAAAAGACACAGGTCATCATCAGCATTAAGCAGCTGGGAAGACAGGAGGCTGGGGTTACACATAGAGTCAAAAGGTAAGGTTCACTCTAGAGGTGAAAGAGGGTGACCAGAGGGGAGGTGGGGGTGGGGATGCAAAAGGGGTGACAGGGCATGTGTGTACGGTGACAGACGGTAATCAGTCTTTGGGTGTGAACATGATGCAATCTACACAGAAAGTGAAATATAATGATGTACACCTGAAATGTATATAATGTTATAAACCAGTTATCTCAATAAAAAATTTTTTTAAAACACACACACAAAAAGAAAGAGAATGAGAACAACTGACAAGTAGCTTAGGACAGTGTGAAATGACACACAAGGACAGCACAGGGATGCTGAGGCAGCCCTGAGAGTGAAGAGAGGAGGGATGTTGGAAGCAGATCTGATTCAAATCCTGCCTCCACCACTTCTTAGCTGTGTGTTCTGGTCAAAGTACTTAAATCTCTCTGAGATTCCACTTTTTTTTTTTTTTTTTTGTCTGAGGAAGATTGGCCCTAAGCTAACATCTGTGCCCATCTTCCTCAATTTTGTATGTGGGATGCTGCCACAAGATGGCTTGATAAGCAGTGCGTAGGTCCAGGCCAGGGATCTGAACTGGCGAACTGCAGGCCGCCGAAACAGAGCACACGAACATAACCACTACTAAGTGGTTGGCCCCTAGAGACTCCACTTACTAATCTGTAAAATGAAGATAAATATCTTTCTCATAAGAGTCATAAGGAATAAATAAAACAGAATATATAAAGTTCTTGACTCACAGTAGCCCCTGAATAAATGTTAGGTTCCTTCCTCCGTCTCCTCCCTAGCGGGAAGTAAGGGTAATAGATATTGGAGTGGGGCTAATCAGGAGAGACTCAGGAGTCTGGCTTAGAGGAAGCTCGCAGAGGGGCACAAGAGTAATAGGAGGATTTGAGCAAAGGTAGGGAGGTTGGACTCAGCAGTGGACTAAATTAGACGCAGGCCACCTCTTGGCAGCACTGGCATTGCCTCAAAGCAGACAGGAATGGGCAAGTGGTGGTCGGCCCCAAGGGGCCACCGGTTCTGCCACCCTTGGCTGGATGCGCCATGCAGTTTTGTCTGCTCTCAAAGTGAGCTTCTCCTTGCTTTATTAAAGGCCTGAAATGGATAGTGGGCGTCCCTCTTTGGAATGGCTACTGGGGTAGGCTGGGTAGGATGTCTTCCCCGCCAAGTACATGCACACTGTCCACCTACCCACCCCTCCCTTCAAATTCCAAGTCCTTGGTGCCTCCAGTGCCTTCCAGAAACTGCCTGACCCCACAGGCCTCCTCCCAGCCGTGCCTTTGATCTCACAAAGATGGTTAACCCTTTGATCCCACCATGGGACTGTCCCCAGCCTTAGGCCACTGGAAAGGGAGAAACAGAACCCTCCTTTCCCTGTTCCCACTCTTGCTTCTTTTGAGCAAACATTAGTTCCCTTTTGGCTCTCTCCTCTGGAAGAGAAGGGGATTGCAGGCTCTTGACACCCTGCTCCCTGTTCTCATCTACTCATCCCGCCTCTGGCACCTCCCAGGTCCAGGCTGGGCCAGAGGCACAGCTGGGAAGAGCCCCTGGCCTTTGAAGCCAGTATTTGGAGGGGAAGGGGCAACAGGGCACTGCCCTCCCACGTGCCTTGGTCTCCTCCCTCAGCCAGTTGTCTCTCCCATGGCCCTTTGGGTCTCAGAGGGCTTCCCTCCTCAAGTATGGGGTGGCGGGAGTGAGGTAGGAGAGGGAAAATGGAGACAGAGTTCCCCTTGGGTGTGGCCATCAGAAGGAGCCCTCCCCACCCCATTCAGGGTCCTGCAGGCCACTCTAGTGGTCACAGCAAACGTCCTGTTCTGTCCCTTACTTCTTTGTGCTCGTCATCCCCTTTTTCACTGAGTTTATTGATACTTCTCTCTGCCAAACTCCTGCCTCCCAAAGTGATCTTTAAAAACGTAAATTAGATCTTGTCACTCCTCTGTTTGACTTATTCTAGTGTCTTCCTGTTGCACAAGCATGAAATTCACACAATCTGCTTTCTGCTCACGTACCCAAGCCCGTCCCAGCCTCCGTCTCTGGCTCTCCTTCCACTGCTGGCGCTCACCTGCCTGCAGGCTGCTCCTGCCCCGGCCCTTTGCATTTGGGTCCCATTGTCCTAGGGCCTTCCTCTCAGATCTTCCTGGGGTGGGCTCCTCCTTAATTTTCAGTATTCAGCTCAAATGTCACCTCTTCCGAGGGTCTTTTTTTGCCTTGACCTCCTTCCGCAGCCCCTCCCCAGGCCCTCCAATTCATCACCTTGTTTTACTTCCTTCATGGCCACCTAAAGTTATTTCACCATGAGTCTGTGTGGTTTCCTGCTGGAATGTGTGCTCCTAGACATGGGGACCTCTCCTGTCCCATCTACCAGTGTGTCCCCAGCATCTAGAGAGGGCTTAACCAATGTTTGGTTGGATGATAGATGAATCCCCCTGAGGCTGCAGTGGGGCTGGGAAAGGCCCATAATGTGGCCTTGGAGACTAGACAACCACGCACACGTCTGCATCTCAGCTTTGCCACATATTAACTGTGCAGCCCCAGACAAGTCACTTTACCTCTTTGCATTTAACTGCCCTCGTATGTAAAACAGAAGTGCTACCACTCGGCTTCATAAGATTGCAGTGAGGATGAGAGAATTAACGTGAAAGCACAAAATAGATACAGAATAAGCACTGGTTTAAAATAAATCCACATGGTTATCCAAAGACAGTAAACAGAGCCTGGACGCTGTGCCCACTAATCTCTCCTCCACGCCTCTAATCAGCTTTATCAGTCTTTTTATTTAAGGAGGCTGACACACAAGGGAACTCCGATGGAGGCCTCCACAGAAAACCACTGCCGCAGGCCAAAGCCGGAACAAAGCCAGCCCACGGCCGGTTTTTCTACGGCCACGAGTGATGAAGAGTTTTTACATTTTTAAGTGGTCAAAAAGAAAATTAAACGAAGCAGACTGTTTTGTGAAACGTGAAAATTGTATGAAATTCAAATTTCAGTGTCCATAAGTAGTTTGATTAGAACACAGCCACGCCCATTCGTTTACGTCCCTCCGTATTGTTGTGGCTGCTTTTGTGCCACAAGGGGAGAACTAAGTGGTTCTGACAGAGACCAGGTGGCCCCTACAGTATTTCCTATTTGGCCCTTCACAGGAACAGCGTGCACACCTCTGGCGGACTCTGAAAGGTGAGCAGCTTGTCTGAGAAGCTGCGTGGAGGCAAGCAGAAGGCCCGCGAGGCCGGGGCCGCTCCCCTCCGGGGCTCTCTGCCGCCGGCTTTGGAGGGCCTGCTTCCTCCCCCCCACCCCACTCCCCAGCCCACCCCCCACCCCTGGCCACAGCGGCAGCGCCCGCCTCTGGGAGCCCGAGAGGCCGAGGGTGGCACATGCTGCTGAGCCTTCTGGGGAGGCCCAGAGAGGGCCGCACTCGAGCCCGCGCTGCTGCAGCTCCCCTGACCTCCCTTTGCCCTTAGTTTTTTCTAGAAGTTGGGAGGTGGGGTGGATAAAGTGGCTTAACCTCCGGGACGTCAACTCTCCTACTCAACGGAGGAGCCCTAGGCACTCGCTGTCCTCCTGGAAGCTGTTCCACGTCCGCACCGCAGGCCACAGGCCCGCACAGGAGGCAGCCTGTAAGAGCCCTGCTACGTTCTTCTCAGGGAAAAACAGGAGAGCTAGCTGCTCAAGCAGGTGCAAAGTCTGCTCCTAATGACAGGTCTCTCTCTCCGGGGAGCTTATAATCACCGTGGGAGGCTCTCCCTTCATGTAGCAGAGACTCAGGGGCGATGGAGCCTGTGAGATCGCAGGAGACTGCTGTGTGGCCTTGTGGGTGGGGACGTGTGCGCACATTCTCGGGGCTGTGGAAGGAAGGGACAAGAATCAAAATGAAAATGCAAAGTCTCTGTCCTTGCAGAAGCCAGGGTGCTGGGGATGAACAGGAGGCCGAGAGCAGGGGGGCCACTGACTGCCGTCTCAAGTGCAGAGTGAGGGCACAGTGCAAAAGTGTGCCACTGCAATGCCTCCTTCCTTCTGGTCCTTCCTCCATGATCTCTGGGAAGTCTGGAGGGCTGGGGCCAAGCCGCTGCCACTGCCCTGCTCCCTCTCAGGAAGACAGGTCTATTTTACCAGGGAGCAGAGACAGACTGTTGTCCTTTCTCGTCCGTGCTCAGGGTCCAGCACCCAGTAGCCTCTGCCCCCTTGGGTCACCTTCCTTAGATGGAGACATGGTCAGAGGACTAGAAGTCAAGGCTGGGCTCCAACACTCAAGGCTGTGTGGCCTAGCAAGCCACTTATTACTTCTCTAAGTTTACATTTCCCTCCTTTAACAACACCTGTCTCCCAAGGTCACCGTAAGGAGCAAATGACATGTCGCACATGAAATCATTTTGAAAACCATAAAGCCCAGGAAGGAATACACATGGCAATGAGCTACGATCCTTGTGCCCACACCATTCCAAGGGACAGAGTGAGCCTACTCATTGTGCTAATGGTGAGACAGGCCCAAAGTGGCTGAGTGGCTTCAAAATAACCTAAGCAAAGCATGCCCCAAGCAGAGTTAGAGGGGCTGGAAGCCTCTATCACGAAGACGTTATATGCAACCAAGATGTGAGCAAGGGGAGGAAGGCCTGTCCCAGAGCCGGGAGGCCCTGGCGATGCTATCACAGGCTCTATCACAGGCAGCCCCCTGCCTGTGGTCTGATGTCAGCATCTCCCTGATAGGGCTCAGCTTCCTGTGTCAGCCCCGGCCGTTAGACAGAGACGGGGGGTCTGCTTCCCGCCATCGCTGCCGCAGAGGGGCCTCCTGACCTGCTCTCCTCTGCTGCCCCTCTGCTCAGGGTGGTAGAGTGGCAGCGAGGTTTTGAATCCGTGCATTTCAGGTGGCACCTGTCTCTCCCCTCTTTTATTCTTGGAAGGTGTTAGTAAAGTTCTAGAAACCCCTGTGTGACCCCTGGGGAGCTCAGCACAAAGAGAGTGGGCCTTGGGTTCCAGTCCAGCTCTGTCACTCTGTAGCCACATAACTCTTAGTAAGTCCCCTCTCCGGTGCCATTTTCCTCACCCTATAAAATGCAGAAGTGACGCCTGTCCTGCCCACCCTCAGAGGGGTGAGGAGCCAATGGGAGTGTCTGTGCATGTGCTTTGAAAACAGTGCCACTTACCTGCAAGGGACTGCTGTTTTTACAGAACGGGGGGTGGGGAAGCAGGCTCAGACTGGCAGGGCGATGGGCGCAGAACCGGGCCCGAGCCCGGGGTGGGGGTGAGAGGGACGAGGCTGGTGTTATTTCCACTCTGTGTCAGGCATGACACTTGATTCTCACTCCCACACGCTGTGGGATGGGTCCTACACTCCCCTTTTAAAGGGGCAACCTAGGCCCCGCAAAGTTAAGTCACTTTCCCAGGTTTACCGCTAGGAAGGGCAGAGCTGGCCAGCAAGCCCAGGTCTGACTCCAGAGTCCATGATCTGCGCACCCGGCCGTCTCCAGAGAGCCTGTTCTGGGTGTGAGCACAAGAGTGAAATGGGGCAGGAGGAGAAGGGTGAGCTGGAGAGAAGGAAGGGAGAGATGGGGAGCATTCCTCAGCGTCAGGCACAGCACCTGGTCTATGAAGGTGCCAGGGCTACTGCCAGCCCACATTTTTATGCAAACAAGAAAAAGGTAGACACAGCCATGAGCTCTGCCTAGCTGTGCCAGTGAAGTGAATAACACATACACCTGTACATGGCAGCCCTCGGAGGGACTCTGAAGTTAAAGAAAAGAAAAACCCAACAAAGTCTAGGAAGCGATGGAGTTGGAAAGTAAAGAGTAGCTTGAGATGGGGGAAGAAGAAAAACTGGGAAAAAAGATAAAAATGGGAGGCATGTCAAAGGGGGTTGTCATGCAGAGGAGGGAGGGGGCAGGAGAACTCGGCCTGACCTCTCTGCTCCAAACCCGGCCCAGAGCGCTCCTGTGCGCGCTCCCAGCGCACCTGGCAGGCACACCCGGCAGGAGGGCTTGCTCCCCGCTCTCTCACCTGCTGGACCGTCAGCTCCGCACGCACGGGCTGGAGAGGGATGCTCTAGCATACGCTCTTCACCGCGCACTGGACGACAACGAGGCCTCTTTTGGCCAACACGGCTGGAGGGTGCTTAGCCTCTGGTCGTGGAGCCCAGCAGAGAGGCCCCTCCCACCAGTTCTTTCTGTTCCTCTGGGGCTCCAGAGTCTGGGGGCCAGGGCCCCTGCCCAGACTCCTGGACTCAGGCCTGTGCCTCTCTTTCCCGCAGGCCTGGGGATGGATTGTGAAAAAGTGGTACCATACCTTGAGGCAAAAGGTTAGTTCACCATCTAATTATTAATTACTCACTTGCTTATTATCTTGAGCATTGCGTCAGGACCGTGAGAATGGCTTTATAGCCATTTAAGTTAGTGTCAGCTCCCCTCACCCTAGACACACACACATGTCCAGGTACAGTAGTAATTCCTTCCAGAAGTCACGCCAACCCAGCCTATCACCATAACTCCTGGCACATTCAGGCCACCCCTTCCAGCATGGGAAAACCTGCCCAGCCACCAGGATCCAACATCATCAGATCCCCGAGATGGATCCTTCCCCATGTCATCTCGCCCACCCCTTCCCCCTGGGCTGTGTTCACTGGACTTGGCGAGCCTGCGGGACACTTAGGGAAGGGAGGTTAGAGATTTTGCAGCTTACCTCAGATGCCCAGGGAAGTCCCTCCTGTAGCCTGACTCCCAATCCTCGTGCTGCATTTCTAGTGTTTTCTCCCTTCTCTGGCCCTCCTTGCCTCCGGATGAGTGAATGGTAGGAGAGCACCTACGGGTGAGTAGAGCAGACTCCTCCTCCTTTTATTCCTGTCTTGCAGTCGGAGAGTCAGCCCTACAGGGAAAATGGGAGCAAGACCTCGGGGCCTCTTCCCTTGCTCCCTCCTGCCCCTTGCTTGACCCCTCTGTTTTCCCCACTTGGAAGAAAGTGGAGTCCCAGCCAGCACCAAACCCCCTCTGAGCGCCACGGCCTCCTGACCTGGGCTTTGCCCGGGCCTGCTGCTGCAGTGGCCGCTGCTGAGGCGCGAGCGGCACTGATTTAGTGAGAGTAAGGAAAAGGGCTCGAGCACCCAGGGGGAAGGGGCCTCAGCCTCCGGCGTGCTTCCGCTCTGCCACCTTGGGCAAGTTACTTGACCTCAGTTTCCCCATCTGTAAAAGGACGTGGCCCTGCCTCCCTCAGAGGTCCCCGTGAGAATCCAGCCTGGTGCTCCGGTGAACATGCTCTGTAAGCCCTTAAGTACAGCACAGAAACAGGTCATTACCGCGCACCGTCGCCAGCATGCTGGCCTCAGACGCCCAGCTCGGAACCACCCCACTCGGCCCTCCTGCCCTGCAGTTTTCCCACGCACGGCACTCGGTTCACTTTCGACCTCTGGAGTTGGTCTGTAGCCTTGAGACTTTTGCACTTGCTGACGTGTTGCTGAATTTACTTTTGCACCACTTTCCATTTCCCAGAGTAGACTAACCTCCACTTGTGCAGAGAATGTATCTCGTATGCTCTCTACACAGCATCACATTTAGGATTCTGTCCTTAAGACGGAATGGACAAACGCCTCGAGACTCTCCTCTAAGTATATTATTGATGCAGTGGCCTTCCTTCTTCCCAACACGCTCTGCATAAAATCTGAGACTAAATGAAGTTAAATGACTTGCTTGCAGGCATAAAGTTACTATATCCTAGCACCAGCCTGATTTGTAATTGTTACTTAATAAATGTTTGTTGAATGAGAAATGAACAACGACGGGATGCACAGTAAGTGCCAGTGCCTCTGTCTCACTGCAGAGCCCACGCTCTTTCCACGTAGCACAGAGTTTCTCACTGAGAAGCTGGTGAAAGATCTCGTGGGGGTGTGGGGCTGTGGGGCTGGCAGGCTCTGTCGCCTCTGGCTGTCGCTCCCTGTTCTCCAACCCCACCCTGGTAGTCAGCCCTCGGGCGGTCTGGGCTCCAGAGCAGAATCCCTGGTATTCACACAGTCTGCTCCTCCTCCAGGCATTTCAGAACCTAGCCCAGTTAACTAAGCGAAGTGTCTTTCCCTTTCAGAGACTTCCAGGAAGGTTGTCTGGTTCTCTCCTGGAACCCTTAAAGGGACAGGGAGAGCATTCATTACCTTTTTTGCCTCCTCCTCCCTGCCCTGAGGGAGCCCCATCAGGCGCCTAACGCCAACCCCAATCTATCCTGTCACTTGGGTTTTGGAGAGCCATTGCCGCTCCAGTTGTGGGCTCCCTGACTTGGATCATTCTGCTAATGCCCCTAAAGCATGGGAGGTGAAAGGACTCAGGACTGGCCGTAGAGAGGAGAGGGGGACGGATTTTGTTGGCTCTCAGAGCTGGAAGGGACTATCATACTCATCCAGGCTCACGCCTTGCCTGGTGCCTGACAGCCCGGCAATCTCCTGGCCAGGCTTAACTCTGCTTAAAGCTGCCTGAGACCTGCCCCTTGGTGAACTCACCTGTGATGGGGCTGCCCAGACTGTCTCCTATGATCTAGGTTGGCCCTCTGAGGCCATTCCCTTTCAACATTGACTTTGCTGTCACCTGTAGAAAAGCCAACACCCTTCCATGGCAGCACACACTCAGCATCTCGCCCCCGCTCTCTGCTCATGGATCTCTCTGGTTTGGAGGCAGTTTTGGTCTTTCCGCTGATTCTCCAACAGGCCTGGATGGGGCAGTGGGGGGACTCAGAAGGAAGTTCAAATCCAGAGGAAGGTTGTCTTCATAGAAAGATTTCTGTTTTTCACAGTCAGATGGAAGTTTCCTGAAAGAAATACCCCTGAAAGTATTTGTTGTTTTAAAACCTTCCTGCATGGGGCAGTACTCAAATTGGACTGCCCCCAGCTGCCTTGTGGGGGCTGCATTCGCCAGCAATTCTAAGGCTCTGCCTCCCAGCAGTGACGGTCAGGGGAGAGCACAGGCAACCCTAGGGACTAGAGGCCATGGTCATCTCCCAGCCTGAAGTTCTGGAGGGACGATGCAGCTGACCAGTTCTCCCTGGGTGGTTTTAATTTCCCCCTCTCCTTGTCCACAGAGAGTTTGGTGATGGTGGAAATATGTCCAAGCTGTGTGGGTATAACCCCTCCAGGTTCTTTCTTCACCTTTCTGAAACTCTGCTCCAGCTTTTTTCTTCACCCAAACCATTCTGAACCTCTCAGTTAAGGAGGCGGGGGCGGTGAGGATGTCTCCTGCTCAGGTCCCTGATGTTCCACACGCCATCCCTGTGAACCGAGACAGGGTGAGGGGGCCCACACTGCTGAGCAACGCAGAGGCGAGTGCTCAGCCCTCTTTCTTCCTCCTTCCTTCACTTTACTTTATTCTTTCCCTTTAAACTAATAGTATGTGTTGATTCTTTTCTATTTACAAAGGCAATTTATGATCCATCTAGAAAACTTGGAGATACAGACACGTCCTTCTAGCCCCCCGGTTCCCTGCAAAATCAAATGCATCCCTCCCACTCATAGGAACCAGTATTTGCCTTTCGCTATGTCTGCCTTATCATTTCTTCTCTGCAGATACATACCTAATTTTAAAAACTTTTTATTTTGGAATAATTTTAGATTTACAGAAAAGCTGCAATTCAGAGCTCCCATATACCATTCAACCAGTTTCCCCTGAGGTTAACACAACCATAGTGTAATGACCAAAACAGAGAAATGAATACTGGGGGACTAAACTCCAGACTTATCTAGATTCTACCAGTTTCGCCGCTAATATCCCTTTTCTGTTCCAAGATCCAATCTAGTATATCATGTTGCGTTAGCACATACCTAATTTTTCAAACATGTATATCCCACTGTGCATACTATTTCGTAGCTGGCTATTTTCTTTGGCGATATATCATAAACACTTCCCCAGTCAATTAAAATTGTTGTATGTCATCATCCTTTTTAATGGCAGCAAAATGTTCCATTGTTTGGATTGGCCTTAATTTGCTTAGCCAATAGTTATTACTCTATATTTAAATTGTTTCTAATTTTTTCGCTATTATAAAGAATGATGAAATGAACATCTTGTACACACTTCTGATATATATATCTCTGGTTATTTTGCCAAAGAGAAATCCCAAAAATGGAATTGCTGTGTTGAGAAGACCCATCCCTCCTCCTTCCAAGTCCACAGCTAGGACTGCAGCCCCGCTGGTGGCCTTTACGCTTAAAGAGACTGCTCCCTCTCATCCTGGCACAGGAGGAGAAAGATGCAGAATGACCTCAAAGGGGACCACAGCCTTTGGATGGTGGAGAGGGCAGGAGGACATGGGAACATCAAGGGAACTCCAGGTCCTTGGCAGCTCCTCAGCCTCCTTCCAGGCTGACCAGCCCCAGCTGGGTATCTTATCTCTGTAGAGAGAGGATGATGCTTTATGCTTGCTTTCAGCCCAAGGATAATGGGAAGGGGCTGTGGGTGGGGGTGGAGCAGAAGCTGCTAATGCATTTTTGCCAGCATCTTTGGTTTCTCCGGTTTCTCCAACATCCAGCCAGACTATTAGCAGCTCCCCAAGGACGGCTTTGCTCCTCACATCATCCCCCATTTCCTATAAATGGGAAGTGGCTGGGGAGTAGGGTTGTGCACGGTGGGGGAGGGAGGGGGAAAGGGAAGGGGACACAGTGGTTTTCCCACAGCTGACTTAGTGGGGAACTGAGGCCCAGAGAAGCTGTTACTTGTGCAGACTGACGCAGCATTGTGAGTAGTATGGGTGTTGCGAGGACTTTCTCTAAGGCTCTGGAGTCACTGTCCAGGCTAGATGACGGATTGCTGCCTCTGCCTTGTTTCTGGAGCCCAGAGACTCTGTGTGTGTGTGTGTGTGTGTGTGTGTGTGTGTGTGTGGCTGGGGGAGGGGGGCGGAGTAGGAATTGGACTGAGGGATTGCCTCAGTTTCTTTATCCAGAAATGATACCCATCTTTTGACTTGTCGTCAGGATTGAACGAGTTAATACAAGAAAAGTGGGGGGGCTGGCTCCGTGGCTGAGTGGTTAAGTTCGCGCGCTCCTCTGTGGCGGCCCAGGGTTCGGATCCTGGCCGCGGACATGGCACTGCTCATCTGGCCACGTTGAGGCGGCGTCCCACATCCCACAACTAGTAGGACCTGCAACTAAGATATACAACTGTGTACAGGGGGGGTTTGGGGAGATAAAGCAGAAAAAAAAAAAAAAAGAAGAACATAAAATAAAATAAAAAAAGAGAAGTGGGGCCAGCCCCATGGCCGAGTGGTTAAGTTTGCGCGCTCTGCCTCTGCGGCGGCCCAGGGTTTTGCCAGTTCAGATCCTGGGCGCCAACATGGCGCCACTCATCCAACCATGCTGAGGCGGCGTCCCAGATGCCACAACTAGAAGGACTCACAACTAAAAATACACAACTATGTACTGGGGGGCTTTGGGGAGAAAAAAGAAAAATAAAATCTTTAAAAAGAAAATACATGAAAAGCATTTAGAACAGTGCCTGGCACAATCAGTAATGGTTAACTACTACCATTATTATGATTACACAAGTCTACACCAGCAGAAAAAGGGGGAGGAAATGTTTTTACAGCAGGGGGCACTATGGCACCCTGTGCTGGGCAGGGCCTGGAAAGTGCCTCCACCTAGCTTGGTAATAAAGGGTCACCTGCATTGGGAAGGGGTGACCAGGCACTCAGGCAGGTGGCCAGACCTCTGGGTGTGGTCCCGTTCAGGATATCACACCACGATGTCTGCTCACCTCCTGAGCTCCCCCAACCCCTTCCCCATGTCACAAGGCATAAGGCCTGTGCAAAAGTCAGGGAGAGGAGGCAGTGCTCCTACTTCTTTGAGGCAGGACAACTCCCTCCTGCTCCTTCCCCAAGCCTGGAAAATACTATCGTTCCATCTCTCCTGACTCTGTAACTTTCCAGCTGACCTGGAATTCCCCCTGACTCCTGCCCTCTTTTCTGGGGCAGAGGGGACACCAGCTCAGGGACCCAGGACTCCACCCCGGTCTTTCTGCTAGCCATAAATGGTCATGCCAAAGGCTTTGGAAAGCCACTGGCGCCCTGAAGGGTCACCTGCTGGAGGGTGAGTGCTCCCAGGGAGGCAGTGCTCAGAGTTTTCAATTTAAACTTGTTTAGCGACTCAGAAGGTGGATTCTTGATTTTTCTCTCTGCCCTCTCCTGCACCCACGCTCTCTTCCCCATAGCCCCCAGGGCTCTGTTGTGTCCCTCTTCCTTCTCTATCTCCCTTCCTTCTCTGCCTCCCAGCTGGAGGTGCCTGTAGACATATTTGGCCAATTCCTGCTTCTCACAGAGGCCCAGAATGTGGAAGGGACTTGCTCCACATCACACCTGGTTGGCGGCAGGGCCAGCATTGGAACCCACTGCCCCAGTGCCCAGTCCAGGGCTGCAGCCAACTAGGTCCTCCCCTTCGAAGGCATCTTCTTGCGATTTTGCGGTATTCAACTGAACAATCCACATAAACTGGGTCTCTCTCCTCCCCCCACCCAAGGCCAGCCTGGGTCTCAGTTCTCTGCCTCCACCTGCATTGTTCCATTCTTGTCAAACGCATTCTGGAAACAGGTATCTGTGGGGATCTTGCTCAAAAGCTGACAAAGGGAACATTTTACTGGCAATCAACCTCTCTTACCCATACATACCCTTAAGGAGAAGGAAACATTGGAATTTGGCTTTTAACTTCAGGAAGGGGCATTGAGTTAGCTATAAGGAACCTCGATCCGCCTCAGAGAACAGCAAACAGTAGGAAGGGTAACTCAGGGAGAATGTGACATCGCCTGTCAGGGGCTGGTCCTGGATGGGTGGGGGGCACCTCTGCCCGGGAAGAGGGGGATGGCGAGAGCGGCGTGCGCAGGTGATGGTCGCAGCCTAGCTCCGGGAGGGGAGGTGCGCCACGGAGCCGGGTGGCTTTTCCCTAAACATTTTGGCGGCGAGCGGCGAGGGGGCGGCGCACCGCCCTAGGTAATGATAGGGCAGTCTGGGAGCCACGCGGGGGCTGCCCGTCGCGGTCGGGGCTACAAAGACTGCTTGGAGACCTCCCGCTTTCTTCCGTCGGGTACCAGCCCCGCCCCTCCACACCCCTCCCAGCACCCCGACCTCTGTCCCGCCTCGCCCCGCCCCCTCCTGGCAGCCCCAGCGCGCATGCTCTCTCCCCCCCCCGCGGAGTAACCTGGAGATTTAAAAGCCGCCGGCTGGTGCTCGTCGGGGGGGAAGGACAGGGGGACGAGTTTGCATGCGCCAGCCCCAGGTGACAGCAGCCCGCCTTGGCCAGGTAGGGGCGCGCCCCCTCTGCTCCCGGGGGAGAGGATCCCGACGCGGGAGAGTGATGGGCGCTGGGCGGCCGGACTCCGCGGGGTCGCGCGCTTGGCGCCCCACGGGATGGGGCCGCGCGGTGCCGTCCCGGGCGCTGCGAGCCGAGCCCCGCGAATCCCAGAGGAGGTGGCGGGGCGGCGGGTGCCCCTGCGGCGGGCGGGCTGCGGAGCGCCGGGCGTCCGCTCGGGTCCCCGCCGAGCTGTGCTTTCTTCCGCGGAGGGCGGGCTGCGCTCGAGGCGCCCGCATGCCCGCTGTCCCAGGCCGGGGTGCTGCCCCTCCCCGGAGCCCCGGGCCAGGCAGCCGGCGGCCGACGGCCGCTCGCTCCTGTTGCAGCCTCCCGCCGCAGAGTTTTCTTTGGAAAGTTGCATTTATTTTCTTCCCTTGTCTCGGCTTCACCGGAAAGGGGCAGGATGAGTCACCGCACAGTCGGGACTTGGGAGCCGGGAAAGGGGCCGGGACGCCGCGGGGTCCTCGGGCTGGGGCCAGCTTGCTCGGGGAAGGGTGAAGGGTTAATAAGGTAGGGCAAGATGCCCGAGCCCTTTCGGACAGTCGCCTTGGGGCCAGGCTCTGGGCAGAGAGTTGAGGCTGGAGTGAGAGTGCGCGCGCGCGCCTTCCCGTGTTCCCTTCCCAGCCTCGGACCTCCCTCAGGGGAGGAGGAAACAGAGAGGCCGCGTTTTCTCCTCGCCTGCCGGGGCTCAAGAGGGATGGGGAGAATTCTCTGAGATCAGCAGACAGGTGCGACGAGTGGGACCTGGGCGTCCGCTAGGGCTTCTCGGGGCTCTGGCTTAGGCGGCGGCGCGGCCTGCCAGAGAAGCCCCGGACCTGCAGGCTCTCTCCTGAGGGAGGCTCAGTCCTTCGCGGTCTCCTGTTTCCCTCGGACCTGGAGCCCTGAGCGGTGCTTTAGCCCTTGACCTCTGAATCAGCTTCCATCTTCCCGACAGCCGCACTTGACCTGCTCAGCTTTTCCCCTCCCCAGGGCCACTCCCCCCTGCTTCCTCTTTTCCCAGGGGCCAGAGTTGAGGGTAGGGAGGAGTTTGGCATGGTGGGTACCTGGGGAGGACTTGCCCTTCAGCTGTTATGCAGACCCATCCCAGTGGAGCAGGGCCTAAGAAGAGCCCGCTGCCGGCATGGGCGGTGGACCAGGGTGAGAGTGACCCTTCCTGGGCTCCTGGAAGTGCTGTTCAGGGGTGGGAGTGAGGCCCTGGGGACTCCCGGCTGCTTTTCCTGATGCCCTTAGCAGGTCTCTTTTAGACGGGACAGCCTTGGAGTGGGCTCACCTGCCCAAGGCCTGGGGAACAGGCTGGCATATGGGGGGAAGGGCAGGGCCCAGGAGGTGCAGGCTGGATGGGAAGCCTGAGGAAACCAAGAGAGCAACTTCTCCTCCTGAGTGAGTGGGACATTATTTGAAGTCACAGGTCTTTCTGTTGGATGGGTCCGATCCCCTCATTCCTGTCTTACCTCCTCCTCCCAGGCTTGTCATGCAGCCAGGACTCATTCTAAAAGTGCATAGAAAAATCGAGCTTGAGTCAGCAGGATGAGCATGAGGATAAAAATATAGCTGTGGATGAATGTACAGCTGTGGACATACAAGCCCCAATTTAGTGTTTTCCTGTGTACTCATGGGGTGTGCAGTGAGCTCCCCCGCCTCTCCGAGCTCCTTCCAAGGAGGAGGAGAGGGAGCAGCTGGACAGTGATCCTCGGCGCCCGCTGAGCTCCTTCGCTCCAGGCCACTGGATGTGGAGGGACCGCGCGATTCCCCTCTCTCAGCCTGTCCAGGGCTCCTGAGAGAAAAGGCAGAAAGGCGGTGGGCTGCGGACTCGTGGTAACACAGCCTTATGGATAAAACCCAGACTGTCAGAAAGACAGGGCCCATGGCCTGGCTGCTCCACCAGCTGTGGACTGCTGGGCAAGTTACATAACCTCTTCTAAGCCTCAGTGTCTCTGGCTGCAAAATGGGGATGATAATAATAATAATGATGGTACCTACCGTATAGCTTTGTTATTTATTAAATAACAAATATAACAAATACAAATATTTATAAATATATAATTATGTGTAATATATAAATATAGAGGGGCCAGCCCGGTGGCACAGCAATTAAGTGCGCACGTTCCACTTCCTTTGCGGGGGTTGGCTGGTTCGGATCCTGGGTGTGGACATGGCACCGCTTGGCACGCCATGCTGTGGTAGGCGTCCCACAAATAAAGTAGAGGAAGATGGACACGGATGTTAGCTCAGGGCCAGTCTTCCTCAGCAAAAAGAGGAGGATTGGCAGCAGTAAGCTCAGGGCTAATCTTCCTCAAAAAAAAAAAGAAAGAAAATTATAGTTTTATTAAATCATGCATATAGAGCAGTGACTGTTTGCCTGCCATGTGGTAGGTGCTCAGTACACGTCAGCCGGTATTAACCATATCTACTTATCCATCACCTGTCACCGAATGGACCACAGCACGCAGCCTGGGGCTCTGTCCTGGGTTCTGCCGGGACCTGTTTCTTTGGGAGCAAGGCCTCCTGGACTTTGGGGCTTCAGCATGACTGGTTAAGAGGCGGGGCTCTAGACCCGGTTGCCTGGGTCTGAATCCCATTTCTTCTTGCAAAAGTTACTTAACTCTCGGCTTCAGCTTCCTCCTCTGTAGGACGAGGATCACAGGACCCACCTCACAGCACTGTGAGCATTAGACGAGCTGATATAGGTAAGGTTCTGAGCGCAGCAGCTGCAAGTAAAAAGAGCTTGATCTGTGTCGGCTGCTGTTCCTCCGTGACAATGGAGGCAATCACTGTGGTCTCACACTCAGAAGCCAGAGTGTCTCAGCACAGGAATTAGACTGCATGTAACTGTATGTAGATTGTGAATGGCACACGTGCGGTTGAACCTGTGGTCCTGTGCAAAGCACACACTGGGACTGACGTCCTGGTCCCTCCCCTGTCAGTGCTGTGTATGACTTGTTTTTTAATCAGTCCAGAAACGCCTGCCTCGCTCACCTCCTCAAGCTGGAAGTGGGTGCAGGGAGGGGATGGAGGTGAATAATATTCAGAAAGGTTAAGGCCTTCTATGTAGCAAGGATATTTGTTGTGATTTTTAGGGAAACCGTATGCGAGGAAGGGGCTGCTCTGAGGTTGGGTTTCTACTCTGTCTTCCCTCCCCAACCCTTGGGACCTTTGCACTGCTTTCTGGCATTCAGAAGAAAAACCAAGCCTGGCTTTCTTCGAACAGTCAGTGGCCCTGTTTGCTGGACAGTGAGATGAGGCTGCATCAGTTGGTACCAGGCCCAGTGTCTCGACCGCTGATGCCACTTGACTCCCAGCAATAGAGCTGGAGTGTGGAGCTTTGTGCTGTGTATTAAGTGTCCCTGCTTGGGGGCAGGGGCTGGTGATAGAGCCATCACGCGATGGTCTTGATATCTGGCCAGAGCTTCCTGTTTAAACCCTTTTTCTACTACATGGTCTGTGTTTCCTCCTCCATGGGAAGAAATTTAGAGTTTTGCCACCGACTCTGAATAACTTGTGGGACTTCTTGCTTCTGATGATGGAGAAGGGCCTGCCTCACCTGTTGGCCTTGGTTTCTGTGTCTGGAACATGGAGATGATAGTATTCACCTGGCAAGGTTACAGTGAAGATTAATGAGATAGGCGTGTTTAGCAAAATGCTGCACAGACCAGGTGCTCAGTACATGCCTGTGCCCTTCCCCTTCTTTGTTCATTCTGGGAATCACTCTTGCTCGGAAGCTGGGATGAGCTGGCCCCTGGTCCCATAGCCCATAGTTCCTTGGTCACCAACTTCAGGCCCCACTCAACGCCTAGCCAAATAGGATGCCCTCTGGAGCACCTAGCCTGAGACAGCAGTCCCACTTTCTTTCCCTGCTGCTCCCTGTCATGCCCCCACTTCCCAGGCCAATCTCAAGTGTGCTTTGAGTTGGCAGACGGTGTCCAAGCCGAGAGTGCCCCACCGAGCCCTAGGGATGTGGCGGTCTAGCTTCCTGCTCCTGGCTCATTTCTAGAGAGCTGAGCACCCAAATACCTTGCATGCGGCCCAGCCTGAATCCCAAGTACGCTGGTCAGATCACATCAGGCAGGAATCCTGACTCAGCCTCACCCGTAAGGCCTTCTGTCGCGCACCTCCCTTCTCAGGGCCTGGGCAGGGACTGTGCTCCCTGCTTTCCAGGAGCTGAAGGGCTAGTGGGGTGGGGGCGGGAAAGGACTGCAAGCCAGTGACCGGGAGGACCGCAGTAGCCAACCCTGAGGGCTGCCTGGTGAGCACAGTCGAGAAAGGGGAATTCTTGACAGCTTGGGTTCCAGGCAGCCTGGAGAAGGTGTAGGACTTGAGCTGGACAGAGTTCAGGGGAAAGGGAGAGGCCGTCTGAGGGAGGTGATTGTGCTCCACGTGTACCTGGAAACAAACACAGGCTCAGTGCTGATGAATATCCCCATCTTGGGCCCAGATCTGAGATCAAAACCGAGTCCCACGATTTTGGGTCTAGTGTTTATTCCGCCGCACCTGACTGGGAGGGGTCGTCTGATGAGCGGATCCCCGGCTCCAGTGGCCGTGCTGTGCAGGCATGCACCCTTTTCTGCGTAGCTCCTACCTGCTCATCTTGAAGGCTCAGCAACGTGGCTGCCTCCCCTGGGAAGCCCTGGAAGAACTGAGCACGCCCCACTCTAAGGACCTGTGTCTTTACACCTGTAGCATCTCACTGCACTCTGAGTGTATGTTGTCCCTTCTGCTAAAGGGGGCTGCAGTCATTCGTTTCTGAATTCCCAGCACCTTCACAAGGGGCTTGCACGTACTTGGGCTCAATAAGTGTTGGGTGGATGGGTGGACGGACAGGTGGGTGGGTAGGTGGGAGAGTTTTAGTGCTCTTTGACGTTCCTTTGGGGGAGGTTCGGTTGCACTTACTGAGGCATACCTCCTCCTAGGGTGGGTAAACTAGAGCTCTTTAATAAAGAAGTCTTTTTGGAGCCTCCTTTCACCTTGCTCGCCTCTGACTAACTGTTTTTGAGACCATATCTCCACAGGACTGAGTCTGGCCCAGAGCCCTCTGATGAGAAAAGGGGCTCGTCACGGACCGTTGGATATCAGGGCTGAAAGGGCCTTACAGAGCATCAGATTTGAGATTCTAGAGGTGGGAGGCGGCAGAGCTGGGACCAGCACCCTGGTCTGACTCCCAGCCCAGGGCTCTGCTCAACTGGAGGTCTGCCCAGACCCTCAACCTTCTGGCGTCTTTCCCGGATACCTCACCTCCTAAGGGACGCCAGGCTGCAGGGAGGGGACAAGGGTTGGCTGTGCACAGATGGGCAGAGGTGCCTGGTCTGGCTGACAGGGAAAGTTCAAGTTCAGGTTTCACTTTGCAGGGGATGTAGGAAGAGAAGGGAGCGGGGAGGGAACTTCCCAGTGGTCTGGAGACCAAGCCAAGCTCTTCATTCTCTTCCCACAGCCCTCTTACCTCATTCCGGACCGAGGGATTTCTTGGTACTGCTACCCTACCTTGTAGGGAAGCATTTATTGTGGCCCAAGTAGAGAAAGAATTTAGTTACTAATTCTAGTCCAACTCTGGGTGGGAGTAGGGAAGACAGCGATCATGCCCCCAGATGGCTTGGTTGCTTGGCTGTTTCAGGTGACTGCCAGCCCTCGGCACCCTGTGGTCTACACACTTGAACAATGTGTAGACAGGTGAAGGATGGGTAAGTGCAGCTGGGGAGCCCTTTGCCACCCCGTGCCCTTGTCTCTCATTGGTGGAGGGCTATGACACCCCCTCCCTGATGCCATGTGGGCTTGTCAGTGAGCACTGAGTGGCCTCCGGTCCATGGAGAGCACCCTTCCTGGGGCTGGGGGCAGGGGTGTATGAGATCACATAGCTGTACGGTTGTAAGAACCTTAGACAGCAGCTAGACCAGCTCTCATTTTACAGGTGCGGAAACTGAGTCCCAGAGAGGTGAAATGGCTCGTCCAGGCCACACGGCTACAAAAGTTGCTGAAACTGGACCACACTGTTCTGGCTCTCAGTTCAGAACACTTTCCAGAATTTTCAGATGGTTGGAATTTTCCGTTTAATCGTTTTTGTCTGTGCAACCTTGGGCATGTTAATAAATTTCTCTGAGAGTCTGTTTTCGTCCTTGCGATGAAATAGGAATATTAAATACCTGCTGTGCAGGATGGCACAAATGGCAGGAGTTGGAGAAGATGCGTCAGGTACCCAGCACGGGCCAGGCACCTCCCGCAGTTAGTGGGTGTCATCACTGTGATTGTTTTCCCTGTAGATGGGAACCATCCTGTCTCATAACTGGGATGTTTATCTCACCCTTCATCTCCCTTCCCAGCCTCAGACACCAGCCAGGTCTGCTGCAGTGACCTCTCCTTACCTGTGGGGGCCAGCACCTGGGGAGGCGTTTACATTCTTGGCATTCCTCTGGCCTCTGGGGGCTGAGAGAGCGCTGGGGCGGGTGCGGGAGGCCCGTGGGAGAGGGGCGTGGAAGCCGGTCCCCCTCTGACCCCTGCTGCTCCAGTCTGGGAATGAGAAAGCCTTCTCCGGGATTCTCCACTGAGGAAGCCCAGAAACCTGAAGAGGCGTTGCCAGGAGCGTGCACATCCTTTCAGACACATGGCGCAGCTGTGAGGTCAGTCGTGGTAATCTATGTTTCCTTGCCTCTCAAATGGGTCAACTCACTGTACCCATCTCAGGAGGCGGCTAGAAGATTAAAACGCTTGGAAGAGTACCTGGCATGTAGTAAACCTCAACTTAGCTGCTATTATTAATTGCAGATGAGGAAACTGAGGCTCGGGGAGGTCAAGTAGCAAGGTGACACAGTTACAGTAAGTGGTGGAGTTGGCATGCAAACCCAGGTCAGGCCGACTGCCAAACCTTCGTCACCTGCAGGATCTGCTGGGTCCGGGGATGTCTGGGATCAGGGACCTGCGGCTCCTGGCCGGGAAGAGAGGTCTTGGGTGAAGGGCACGGGCTGTCTTGTTTGGAGGGCACTTGGTCAAGGTGACCCAGTGTGACCTTGGGTTGCAGCTGTTCCACAGAAAGGAAGTCTGCTGGGAGGCTCAGGTGCCTGGAGTCAGATGCGCATCTGTGTTCACTGTGACCATGGGATGCCGGGTGACCTGGGGAGGGGTGCCTCGCCTCCGCTGGCCAAGGTGAGGGGCAGGCCAGCTGCAGAATCCCATCGCTGGATCTGAGAGGGGAGGGGAGATCCAAGGAGCTCTGGGACTGCCGCTGTCCTCTCCCCTCCCCTCCCCCACCTCTCACGTTTGTCCCCTTTCAGAAGCGGGACTGTGGCTCTCAGACAGGGCGACAAAAGCAGCTTCTCTCTGAGCCACTGCCACCTGTTGGGTTTTCACACATTGGGGGCCGGGAGGGGGGAGAGAGCCGTTGTCCTTTTCCCAGTGTCCGGGGTGTGCCCCCTCTGCCCCCCCAGGGCCTGGGATTCTCTTTGCTGCCATGTGACAGGGCTCAGGAGCTGGAGGGGGTGGGGGCTACAGCAGCTGGAAGGGGAATTGAGTGGGAAGGGGCCGGCGCTGGCAGCCGGGAGAGAGTGTGATGGATTACTCTGCAGGCCGAGAGGTTTCTCCCTAATCCCCCTTTGTGTCCCGGCCTGCAGCCCCTCACTCTCTCTGACAAGCTGCTGAGCAGAAGGCTTCCAGTCCGAGGGAAGAAAAGGCAGCGCAGCGGGCGACTCTAAATCCCCAGCCCCTGGGCCCTGGGGGGCAGAGCTGGGAAGCACGTCTGCCGTGGTGGGTCTCACTCCCCACTGCCCGCCCTTGCTGTTTCCTGCCGTTCCCCTGGGTGCAGGGTTGCATTCTGAACGGTGCTCTTGCGTGTCTGCGGGAGCGCAGCGAGGTGGGGACCCCAGCTATTTGTGCAGATCACCACTGCCTTTTGTAGGGTGGGACTGGGGAAAGCAGACCCTCACTTCTTTGGAAGTATTCAAACCCAGGGAATCAAAGATTGAATGTGGGTTGGAAGTCACCAAAGCCGTGCCTGATCTAATCCTGCGTCCTGGTCGCCTTAGCTCCCGGGGTGGGAATTCCCACAGCACAGCACCCCTGACCAGGGCACCTGTGAGCGGGGAGAGCTCACAAGGATGCGCTTGTCAGGTCTTCTGGGTGGCCAGCACGGCCTCTTTCTGGGGTCTGGCCCCAGGCTCCTTGCGAGCCGCTGAGAGGGCGGAGCTCATTAAGGGGACGGAGTCCGCTAGGTTTACTAGGTGGGGCCGCGGACGTCGGTCTCCCGGGACTGAGGCAGGGGGCTAGTTGGCAGGGATGCTGAGCTGGTGAACCCCCAGACCAACTCCCTGCCCCTAACCTAGGGCGCCTGGGACAGCTCAATTTGGAATGAGATTCTGGGGTCCAGTCCGGTGTGGAGAAACGGGGGTCCCCACATCCGCGCAGTCTTGCAGCCTCTACTTGTGGGTTGCTCCCCACCCGCCGTCCTGGCCTGGGGCGTGTGTGAGGGAGATGGCCTGGAGTGACCCCACCCGCTCGCTGTCTGCAGCTGAGTCATTGCTCCTCGGGGCCAGCCTAGCCTGTCCCCAGTTTCCTTCTGGGGGCCTGCCCGTGGCGCGGAGGTCGAGGGGCGGCCTTCCTGCGGAGGAGCGCGTGGGAAAGCAGCGCGGCTTTGTGAGTGTGGAGGGAGGACGAGGTCGCTGCTCGGCAGGGTCAGGGCGGGAGCCGGCCGTTTGATGTGCCTGCACGGGGTGGGGGGACGCTGGCCTGCATAAAGGGCCCATAGAATTGCTGCCTGACACTGGCCGCCGCGCGCGCGCCCCCAGCGCGCCCCCAGCCCGCCGGCCCCTGCCTATCAGCGAGGGAATCCCGCCCCCAGCCCCACCTCGGGCTGCGGGGCGGCAGAGCCCCTTTGACAGCCCTCAAAGGCCTCTTTATCCAGCCCTCTGACCCTCCCTTCCGAAGGCAGCTACCAGGAGTGGGCTTGTCGCCTTCCCTCCACTCCGTCTTTTGAATTTTGAAGAAAGTTCAGGCCAAGTTTGTTCCTGTTGTTCAGTTTCATTTCCCCGTGCTCCCTGGTGGCGCCTAATCTGAAGCTGGGCAAAGGGGCAGGCGCCGGGCCCTCCAGCCTGTGAGGGTCTGTCCGGACCTCCACTCACCACCTTTGACCCCTTCGGAGTGGCTCTCCCTGGGGGCCGGGCCGCGGTTTCGGGGGCGCGTGTGGGGATGGGGGAGGCACTTAGCCTCCATCCCTTACCCTCCCACACCCACTCTGCTTTCAGCTACTTATTCTTTGGGCAAATGGGTCCCAGTCCCTTCTGCTAGGGCCGGTGCCAGAGGGTCACAGTGGCACCCGCTGCCTGCTCTGCGGGTGCCCCGGGTTGCAGTGCATGGGGCATCTAGGTGGGTTGCAGTGCATGGGGCGTGTAGGTCGCTGGTCTCTGGAGCTGGGGAGCGAGATGCAGGTTCACAAACATGCCCGCTTCTCTGGGCCAAGCCTGCACCCCCAGGGATGAGGAAAGTTGGCCGGGCAGAGTTCGTGAAGGCTCCCAGAGCTTTCTCCAGCTTTCTGGCTGTCCCGTCTAGGGGGCCCAGAGAGGAGGGGAGTTGGAACTTGAGAGGGTCTTGTCCTCCTAGAAGGCTTCCATTCCTTTTAAAGAGGTCAGGCCAGACTCCCCCTTTCTGTACCTCCACCCTCACCCCCTCCCCACCAGGTGAGCACTGGAGGCCAGCCCTTCTGGTTGATCTTCTGTTTGCCAGACAGGCAGAGTGCTCCAGGAGCATGGGGCAGGAGGATTTCAGTCAGCCGCATCTCTGAGCCTGGAGGGTATAGGGAGAACTGGATCCTGTCTCTCTGAGCTGGACAGGGGAGCTCCTGAAACAGGGACTCCGCTGGGGTCTGTCTCGTTCAAGCTTCGGTGAGAAGAGTGCCCGGGAGCTGCAGATAGGAGTGGTAGCCAGGAACGTGCCACCGACCCCTTCTTCTTGTCCCCCTCTCTGAGCCTGGGGACTGGGCAGGGCCTAGGCTTCTGTTTGTGCCCTGGGGAACGAGGCCCTGGAGGGATGGCTCATGGCTGAGCTAGTGCTGTGGGAGTCCTCTGTCGTCTCCTCTTCCTGAGGCCCTGGGGTGGGGATGAAGCAGGGGAGACCAGGGGTCCGGGGAAAGGGAAGACGTAAGGAGAAGAAAGGGGGCTTTGGAAGGGAGAATATTCTCATGGGCGTGGAATTCCTCAGGCAATTCTGAGCTGGAAAGAGTAAAGTCTGGGGGTGGCAAGAGTGTCCTGGACCCCAAGGCAGAGTAGAAGTCAAAAGAGGGAGGACGGGCTCAGCAACCTAAGGACAGAGGGGTGCAGAGCAGGGCTCGCAGCCAGCCCACTTCCTACCTGGCTCCTCTCAATGAATTCCACAGCTGGCCCAGCCCCTGGTTACCAGGTAAAGAACCTCTGGGGGGCGGAGAGGCGCTGGGGAGGGGGAGGTGGCTAAGGAGCTGGCTGGTGAGCTCCTCATAGCGGGTGAGACGACTTTCCTCTCTTCACCCATTTTGTTCTCCCTTGTGGGCTAGGGAGGGTCCTGCTCCTCAGAGAGTGAGGAAGTCAGGGAGTGAGGAACCAGATTGAGGGAGGGGGGAAGGCAGGCGGGGTGATTAGTGGTTGCAGGAGAGCTGCGGTTTATTTTCAACAACAGGGAGCAAGCAGGGCTTGGGAATGGAGCGGGTTGTGGGTGAGGCTGGGTCTGACACAGCCTCTGTTTGCTCAGGGAGGACCTGGTCCCTTAAAAACCCAGAGCAGGTGAATGTCCGGGGCCATCCCAGACTGAGGGTGGGGAGTGGAAGGGGCTGGAAGCCTTTGCACCCAGAATCCCTCCCTCCAGCCTGGATGGCACGAGCCCTTGGTCCCTGTGCAGCCTCCTGCTTTCCTGTTGTGGTGCTATGGCAAAGCAGCGACTGGGGAGGACGCGCCTCGAGCTGAACCCACAAACGCCCAGCTAAGACTGCTGTCTGGTCCTCCAGTCCCTTTTTGGGGCCACGTGAGTCAGTGTTTTCACTCCTCCCCATGCCACCCCCATAGGAGGCCGTGTCCGTTCTCGAAGTGGATGGCCTGGGTCTGAGCGGGACTTTGGGGAGGAGGCTGTTGGTTGCCCAGCCTCATCTGAAGTCCCCTCCTTCCTGCTCTACCAGCTGTAGAGCCCCAGAAGGCGGTTATGGGATGGACACGTCTTACCCAGGACTGATGGCCGTCTGATTTCTCTGTGGCACAGCGCAGAGAGCACCTCCAACGTGCTCTGTAACACACAAGGCCCTGTGGGGCTTGAGGTTATTTAAAGAGATAAAAGATGTTGAAGCTCCAAATTACGAGATGCTGAGCTTGGAAGAGGAATAAGTGAGCCTGAGGGTGCTCCAGGAAGGCTCTGGGGTTGGGGAGGAGACGGGAGCCGGGCCCTCGGCCACTGTGGACCTTGCACAGGAGTAGTGCTCTTCAACAGCATTTATGGGCTTGAATCCATGAGGCAAAGGAAGGCACGCCAGACTCTAGCCACAAGTGGTGTGAGGCTCTGTCGTCCGTCCCCCCGCCCCGCCCTCCTCTCCCCCACATTGGGATGGCTGGCTGGTTAGGGGACTCTCACCTTTTCTCACCATGGCCCACTCTCTACACCTTCTCTTCAGGGAAGCTAGACCTGGAGGCAACTGCCTAGGGGTGGGGGCACGGGTAGGTGCTCCCCCAGTAGGATCTCTGGGCACAGGAGGCAGGCCTAGCAGGAAGGGCTATGGCGATTTCTCTGCTGAGAATGGAGCACTTTGGGGAACAGAGAAAGGCTGCCTGGGAGTGTGGGACGTCCTGCCAGCCCTGGGGTCACTGGTGTCACTGCAGTTGCTGCCAGGTGGTGCAGTTTCAAGCCCGTGAGCCTGGGCCCCTGGATGGCCCCGCTGTCCCAGGACAGCTGGGCAGCACATGTGGGAATGTTTTTTCCCCACGAACAGTTGAACGCGAAGAGAAACTCACGGGAGAGGTTTTCAGGCCCAGGTTCGTCCAGGGGAGCGGTCTTGAAGCAGTTTCAATGACAGGTTAAAATCCAGCCCAACAAACCACAGCCTCTCCCCCCTTGCCCGTCCTCCGTCATCCGGGCACCATGGCCCGTGGCCAGGCAGTGCAGAATAGGAAATGCTGCTCCTAACAAAGGGGAATTGAACTGCCGCTCTGGGAGGTGGAGAGAGAAAAGCAAACAAACCAGGCCGGCTGGAGGGTCTCAGGGCACCTTGATGACAGGGCCTGGGGAACTGGGAATTCCATTGGTTTGATTTTTTTTTTCCCCCATACTAGCAGGCAAGGGCAATTGCAAAGATATTCCAAAACAGAGAATAACCGACATCTGTTTGGCTCTGGAGTGTGCTAAGCTTTAAAAATCATATTTACCTTATTACTTATGTCAGCCTTAGGCTAATATTAACATGAATTTCCTGACTGGGCAATCGGGGGTGACACCCAGGTGGCAGGGCCACACCATCAGCCTGGGAGTGAACAGGATTCAGAGAATTGAGAGCAAATCCTGGTTCCCAGGACCTAACACTCGTGTGTTTGGTTGTCCCTCCCTTTCAGTGTCCGAGTGATGGGGTATGTGTCCAGGAAGCACCCCACGGCAGCAGGCGTTTAGCATGGGCTGAGAAGCTGGACCCGCACGGAGGGCTGGCAGAAATGGGCTCCTGGCTGAGTCCTAGGTGGTCGGTGTCAGAAAGGAGAGGCCTGGGTGTCTGGAGCAGGCCAGAGACGAAGCAGTTCTGGAATGCGTGAACGGGCTGGAGCCCTCGCCGCCTGGCCCACCATGGTCCAGAGGCTGTGGGGGAGCCGCCTGCTGCGGCATAGGAAAGCCCAGCTCCTGCTGGTCAACCTGCTGACCTTCGGCCTGGAGGTGTGCCTGGCCGCGGGCATCACCTACGCGCCACCCCTGCTGCTGGAAGTGGGGGTAGAGGAGAAGTTCATGACCATGGTTCTGGGTGAGTCACCAGGCGCTCCTTCCCTCCTGCTCCAGATCTAGGCTGCCCCGGCAGCAGGGCAGCGGGGCCTCTGCCCAGAGAGCTGCTGGGCGGGAGAGGGAGCTGCCTGCCCTTCCCGAGCCTGCCAGGCCTCCATTGCTGGGGAGGGTGACCCTGGGCCCAGGGGGTCCAAGAGGAAGCAAAGAGTAGAGAGACATTCCCTGGCCACTGCTGTTCCCCTGGCCTCTACACAAGGCCTGCCCGTAGGAGCCACTGGAGAACTTGCCCTTTGCATGTGTCTGGCTGTTTATGATTTATATCTACTACCTCATTTAATCCTTGCAACAGCCCTTTGAGTTTATCCATTCACAGAGAGGGTAAAGGAGGCTTATACGAAGTTAGGTGACATAGGCAGGCCGTACAGCCAGCCACTGATTAGTAGGACTGGGGTCTTCCAGCGGGGGGCTTCCTTACCCCTGGGGCAGGCGCTGTGCAGAGGCCACAGAAGGCAAGTGGTCACCATTGTGTGACTCCTAGGAAGAGGGGGTCTGTCAGGATTACAGCATCTGGAGTCAGACTGGCTGTTGAAATCCCACCGCTCACCCTCCCTAGCTCTGTGCCTGTGTACAAGTATCACTTATCAGTTGCTCCATGCCTCAGTTTCCCCATCTTAAAATGGGGCGTTAGTGATCCTGTCGTGTAGCGCTCAGCACAGCGTCCAGCACAGGGCTGGCCCTCCCTCTGGGTGATATATCGTGATCCTCTTCTCAAGGAGGTTGGCCTCCTTCCCCCACCCCTTAAGGGCCCCAGCCTCTGGCTCACACTCCTGCCTTTCTTGCAGGCATCGGTCCAGTGCTGGGCCTGGTCTCCGTCCCGCTCCTAGGCTCCGCCAGTGACCACTGGCGTGGGCGCTATGGTCGCCGGAGGCCCTTCATCTGGGCCTTGTCCCTGGGCGTCCTGCTGAGCCTCTTCCTCATCCCGAGGGCCGGCCGGCTGGCAGGGCTGCTGTGCCCGGACGCCAGGCCCCTGGAGTTGGCCCTGCTGATCCTGGGCGTGGGGCTGCTGGACTTCTGTGGCCAGGTGTGCTTCACTCCCCTGGAGGCCCTGCTCTCTGACCTCTTCCGGGACCCAGACCACTGTCGCCAGGCCTTCTCTGTCTACGCCTTCATGATCAGCCTTGGGGGCTGCCTGGGCTATCTGCTGCCCGCCATCGATTGGGACGCCAGTGCCCTGGCCCCCTACCTGGGCACCCAGGAGGAGTGCCTCTTTGGCCTGCTCACTGTCATCTTCCTCACCTGTGTGGCAGCCACGCTGTTGGTGGCCGAGGAGGCAGCGCTGGGCCCGGCCGAGCCACCAGAAGGGCTGTCGGTGTCCCCCATGCCGCCCCACTGTTGCCCGGGCCGCGCCCGCCTGGCTTTCCAGAACCTAGGCACCCTGTTCCCCCGGCTGCACCAGCTCTGCTGCCGTGTGCCTCGTACTCTGCGCCGACTCTTTGTGGCCGAGCTGTGCAGCTGGATGGCATTCATGACCTTCACACTGTTTTACACGGACTTCGTGGGTGAGGGGCTGTACCAGGGTGTGCCCAGGGCTGAGCCAGGCACCGAGGCGCGGAGACACTATGATGAAGGTAAGGGCTCGGCAGCCAGGGATGGGCGCTGCTGTGGGGGCTGCTGTCCAGGGGACGTTCATGCCTAGGGAGGTGCCCACAGCCTGTGCCTCGGCTGGTAGCTGTGCATCTGTGCCCTGATTTCCCCATCAGGAGAATGGGCCCAGTGTGTAGTCTGCGAGTACAGCTCCTCAAGGGTGCAGGGCAGCCTTGCTTGCAGTGTCAACAGACCCTCAGGCTGCTCTGAGATTTTGATCAGTCCTTGCCCCAATTTGACAGAAGAAAAGGCTGAGCTTATTTAAGGTCCAAAGGGAGTGGAGGAGTCAAGTCTGGGTCTCAGGTCCACCTGGCCCCAACGTCAGTGTACCCTCTGTGTCCCCTGCTGACTTCCCAAACCACCTTGCTAGCGCCTTCCAGCTCAGGCGTCCTGGAGCTCCGTCTTAGAGCCTATGGGAGAACTGTCTTTGCGTTCCCTGTCTCCGTCCTAGCCCACAGAGCACTAGCTGAGGCTCTAGTCGACCCTTAGAACATCTTCCTCTGTCCTTAGCCAGTGGCTTTGGCCACATTCCCTGGGGTCAGTGGAAGAGCCTAGACTTCCGTTGCTACAGGTAGGGTGGGAAGGTGCGGGGGAGCGGGTCTGGTCTAGAGCAGGTCTCGGTGAGCAGGTGCCTGCGGCTCCTAATTCTGAGCCACTCCCCCCCTTCCCTGTCTGACTGCCTCTCTCCCCACCCGCCTCCAGGGGTCCGGATGGGCAGCCTGGGGCTGTTCCTGCAGTGTGCCATCTCCCTGCTCTTCTCCCTGGTCATGGACCGGCTGGTGCAGCGATTCGGCACCAGGGCAGTCTATCTGGCCAGTGTGGTGGCTTTCCCCGTGGCTGCCGGTGCCACGTGCCTGTCCCGCAGCGTGGCTGTGGTGACCGCCTCGGCTGCCCTCACAGGGTTCACCTTCTCCGCCCTGCAGATCCTGCCCTACACGCTGGCATCCCTCTACCACCGCGAGAAGCAGGTACTCGCCCTGGCCGCTGGGTGGAGCGGGCTGAGGGGAGGCTGACTAGCCCCAGCTGGTCTGGTCCAGAAGTTGAAGGCCTTCTTTGATTGGAGAGGAAGCTCCTCGTAGCTCCAGGGCCAGAGACGTGGGCTGCGGAAGGAAGCGGGTGTAGATTAGACTCTGGGAATGACTTCCTGGTGTCAGGACCATAAAGCACTTCAGTGGGTGATTGCAGGAAGAGCGAAGTCCTTCTCTGGGAATCCTCAAGAGGCAGGCCAGCAGAAGCCCTCAGTCTGGGCCAGGTTGTTGTCTGCAGAAGTAGGGACCTGGGTCAGATGACCTCTGGGGCACCTAGCTTCAGCACATGGTGAGCGGGCATGGTCTGGTGTTGGCAACACCTCTCCTTATTCAGGGGGCACTGTGGCTGATCTGTGCCCTGCTTTGGTCTCCCAGGTGGGGAAGGCTCCTTACTGCCCCCTCTCCTTCTGGTTCATCTTCCTTTTCTGTCTAATTCTCTCTTTTCTTTTCCTGCCTCACACCTTTGCCTTCGTCCCCTTCCCCCGCCCCCACGGCGGATCTCTGAGCCTGACGCGCCAACACCGCTCACCTGGGCACTGTGTAAGTTGGGGGCCTCACACTAACCAGCCCCTCCAGGGGCCCCCTTGTGTGCAAAGCCTCCTGACCCAGGCTTTGTGGTCACCTTTGTCCCCTCCGCTAGCCTCACTGAGTTACAGCCCTGGGTGCAGAGCTCAGAGGGGCAAGAAGTTGGAGTGTCCCGAGGGAGGAGGAGATGCAGGCCTGACCTCATAGAGCTTCCAGACTCTAGGGAAGACATCTCTGCCCCTTGTGGGACATGAGTGGGGTAGCAGAGAAACACCTAGCTGGGAGGTTGGTTAACTGAACAGGTAGCTGCATTGGGGGCAGGGGTCACAGGAAGGGCCAGGGTTTTGGTTTGGGGAACCTGTCCCTGAGACCCCCTTTGGCGCACATCATCAGCCTCTAGCCTCTGCTGCCCTGGCCGGGGACTTAAAGGCTGGTGTCCAGAGGCCAGGCTTGGGCACACGCAGCCACGCCAGGGAGCATGCTGAGGGTCCTTCCCTCAGACTGAGGAGCATGTTTGTCCCCAGGGGCCTGTCCAGGCTCCAGCCTGGCTGGTCTTTCCTGGGGTGGAAGGCAAGGAAGAGCAGTCCTGGCAGGCCCATTCCAAGCAGCAGCTTCTGGCACACTTGGCCCTGCACTTCTTTGCCCACTTCTAGCTGCGTGACGAGCCCGGGCTTCCCTGGGGTCAGGTTTGAGCTCTGCTGTGGCTCCCAGGTCTAACGCAGCCACCTCAAGAACTCCCCCCTATTAGGCACTAGTGGGCAAGGAGCAGCGTCAGATAAGTTCTGGCCTTGTCCTTAAACAAGAGGCTCAGGGTGGACGATGAGAAGGAGGTGAGAAAGCTTCAACATTAGTGCAGCTGGGCTGAGGAGTTGAGAAGAGAGTGATTCCTCCCGTCCACTCCAGGCTGAGTCTTCTGGACCCTGCCTTTCCCCAGACTGGGGCCATGGACCCCACAGTAGGACAGAGCTACAGCTAGGGCCTGTGACCCCAGTGGCAGCAGGCTCCTCTCCGGAGGGCAATGAGCATTTCCCCGTGGTGAATTGTGGGGCGGCAGGAAGGAGGACGGTTAGGAGAGCCTGCGGGGCGGGTGGGTTGGGCCAGCAGGGGCCCCGCCTGTGGATTTGGTTCCTCTGTTCTCACAAATCTCTTCTCACCTGTCTTCATTCTGCCTGTCTCTTCCTTTACCTTGGGGTTCTGTTCTCTTCCTAACCTGCAGAACTGAGTTTGTCTGCCTCCTACCTGTTCTAGGAGAGGCCAGAGGAGGCCTGGACTTCCGGTTTCAGATTTGTCCCCTCTCTGTCCTCCTCCCCTTCTCCCGCCCTTGATGAGGGTCTTGACTACAAATAGACCAAGCAGCGTTCGCTCAGTTTTCTGACCTGCTGCCTGATTTTCATTATAAAAAGACCTGTTTCCCGGTTTCTTCCAGCCCCTGGGATGAAGGCCAGGGTCTGTTCTCATAACTGGAGGATCCCTTACTTGGGTACACACCTGTCCCTGTCCCCTCTTTTCTCCCTCTCCCAGGTGTTTTTGCCCAAATACCGAGGAGATGCTGGAGGTGGCGCCAGTGAGGACAGCCTGATGACCAGCTTCCCACCAGGCCCCAAGCCCGGATCTCCCTTCCCGAGTGGACACATGGGTGCTGGAGGCAGCGGCCTGCTCCCGTCTCCACCCGCACTCTGTGGGGCCTCTGCCTGCGATGTCTCCATGCGCATGGTGGTGGGTGAGCCACCCGAGGCTGGGGTCCTTCCGGGCCGGGGCATCTGCCTGGACCTTGCAATTCTGGACAGTGCCTTCCTGCTGTCTCAGGTGGCCCCGTCCCTGTTTATGGGCTCCCTTGTTCAGCTCAGCCAGTCTGTCACTGCCTATATGGTGTCGGCTGCAGGCCTGGGTCTGGTGGCCATTTACTTTGCCACACAGGTAGTATTTGACAAGAGCGACTTGGCCAAATACTCGCTGTAGACTGCTTCCAACCCACTGAGGGAAGGCCCTGTTCCAGTCTCCAGTCAGCCCCCAGGGCTGAGGCTGGCTTCCAGTGTCTGTTGCTGCCAAAGTGGTGTGGCTCTTTGCTGCCACCCCATGGCCATGGGTGCACAGCTGCACAGGTGGGGGACTGGGGCTTCCCTCTGGCCTCTCCCGGGCTTTAGTGCTGGGCGACTGGTGGCTCTCCCGGTGGGCTTCAGTCTGGACTCCCACAGGGAAGCCAGAGGGCAGGCGTCTGGTTAGCTCCGTGCTCCGGGGGGTGCAGGACTCTGCAGGGGGACATCGAGGCTCAGGATTAACAGCCGGTGTCCTGGTCAGGACATACCCAGAGAAGGGATTTGGGGAGCTGAGTAAACTCAGCCGCCTGGGCTCCCACCTCCAAACCCCCTTATCCCGTAGGTCCCCCCAGTGTTGCTCTTACGCGGCAGTTTCTGGTGTGAAACTCTCCTCCACAGGATTTGAAAGTATGAGAGATATTTGCGGGGTAGAGTCCTGAGGGGAGAGGGGAAGCTGCCTGGCCCTACAGCGCTGCCTTTCTGCTGATCCCCCGCCCCTATGTTTTATCAGGACATGGCTTGTTGGCCCCTGTGTTACCACCATAGGGACACAGGCCTTTAAATATTTAAGTTATTTATTTAACTAAGTAGAGGGGAATCAGTTCCCAGCTCTGCCATGTTGGTGTCTAGGAGGTGAGATCCCCAATGATGGGGTCCCCTAAGATGGCTGTTTATCATGCTGAGCATTGCCAGAATCTCCTCCTGGGGTGATTGGTCTGGCCCCCACAGTACCTAACCCAGGAGCCTGGAATCTCTGCTCGCCCCAACTCATCCCAAATCCTGTTACCCAAGGCTGGGTCCTGGACGAAGGTGGGGAGGGGGGCTCCAGGTTTCACAGCCTCCCCAGCCTCCCCTCCTTTCTTGGCCCAGCCTTGCCCCCCAGCTCCTCTCTGTTCCCTGTAGGACTGGGCTGATGAAGGAGCTGCCCGCCCCCTGCCTCTCCTCAGCAGCCTCCCTGCCTCTCCTCTGGGCTGTGGCAGGACCAGAAGCACGGAGTTTGGCTCCTGGAGCCTTTATCCGTCTCAGCCCCCAGGGCATATCTGTGCTTGGGGAATCTCGCACAGAATCTCAGGAGCGCCCCCTGCCTGGGCTAAGGTCTAATCTCGGGAGGGTTTAAGTGCCGTTTGCAATAATGTTATGTCTTATTTATTTAGCGGAGTAAAGATTTTATACTGTATGTGAGCAATCAGAGTATAATGTTTATGGTGATGAAATTAAATGCTTCTTATATGTTTAATTGGCCTGTGTTTATCCTTTCTGAGGGGAAGGATCCAGAGCGCTCAAATTGTCTGCAGCTTCCGTCTCATTGGAACCCTGTTTCGGCAGCTTCAGTTCCCAGCACCACCAGCAGATGGAGCCACAGACCAGCACTCTGCTGTCCTTTGGTGCTTGGGTGCCGTGGTGCTACCCCCTGGATTGGGGAGTTCTTTTGGGAATGTGGGGGAGAGGGAGGAGGTGGGAAGAGTGCGGAGGGCAAGGGAGTGGGGCATTTTCCTTCTCAAAGGGCTCACTGTGTGACCAAGGAGATGGAGCAAGCACCCATCAACTACAGCAATAGGAATGCACCTGTGGGTGCTGGCGAGGATTCCAACACTGCTGTGCCCCGGTTCCCGCCGTTTCCCACCTTCACCCTCCCGCCAGGCTCAGGTCAAGTTCCGAGTCTCCCCTGCCTTGCCACCTCCCTCCCCCCTCCAAACCTGAGCGGCCTTCCTGTCCCTTAAATGTGAGCGGTCAGTATAGGTAACATCCTGGGCAAGGACTAGCTTTATTTTTTAAATGTTCTAAATTGTATTTAATGTTTTGTTGTGGATATTTTCAAACACACAGGAGTGATGAGCCTGGTATAATGGGCCGACGTCAACAATTATTAACATTGTGCCATTTTTATTTCACCCTCTCTCCCTCCCCCACCTCTTTTTTTTTTCTAGGGTATTTTTAAAGCGCATAGCAGACAATTTCATTTCGCTTGTAAATACTTCAGAGTGTATCTTTAAGAAATTGGACTTTTCAACAAGTTGATCACAATGCCATGATCATATCCAACAAATAGTAATTCCTTATGATCGTCAATTACCTAATCCAGGTACAGTTTCCCCCACTTTTCTCAAAAATGCCTTTTTTTTTTTTTTTTTTGAGGAAGATTAACCCTGAGCTAACATCTGCTGCCAATCCTCCTCTACTTTCTATGTGGGAAACCTGCCTCAGCATGGCTTGATGAGCAGTGTGTAGGTCTGCACCCAGGATCCGAACTGGCGAACCCTGGGCTGCCAAAGCGGAGCGTGTGAACTTAACCGCTGCGCCACCAGGCTGGCCCCTCAGAAATGCCTTTTTACAGTTAGTTTGTTCAAATCAAGGTCCAACTGAGGTAAACAACTCAGATAGATTGCGTTCAGTGGTTCTCTCTGTCCCTTAGGTCCCTCTTAATCTCCAACAGTCTCCTCTTTTTTTTAATGCCATTCATTTGTGAAGAAGGAGTCATTTTTCCTACAGAATGGCCCATATTCTATATTTAGCTGACTGTTTGTTCAGTGTTATTTAAGCTCTTCCTCTTTCCCCCTCTTTGCCCCCGTAAGCTGGTAATAATATCTAGAGTCTTGATTACATTCAGATTTGATTGTCCAATCCTAGGGACACAGGCCTTTAAATATTTAACAATACCTCCCTACACTCCTCCTACATAATTTTGAAGCAAATTTCAGACATCATATTTCATTCTGAAATACTTCAGAATGTATTTCTAAAAGATAAGGACTTTTATTTCAGAGTCATATAACCACATTACTGTTATCGGACCAAAAAATAACACTTAGTTATATCAAATATGTATAAGCAAATATGCAGTGTTCACATTTTCTTGTCTTACAAAGTTTTTGTATAGTTTTTGTTCAAATTGGAATCAAGATAAGTTCCAAACATTGCAATTGGTTGCTGTGTCTTTTAAATCTCTTGTAAGCCATAGGTACCTCCTGAATTTTTATTTTTTTCCTTATAATTTACTTGTTAAAGAAACAGAGTTGTTTGTCCCTTAGATCATGTGAATTTTGCTGATTGCATTCCCATGGGGATATTTCACGTTTTCATTGCCCCTGTGTTTTCTGTAAATTGGTAATTAAAGTTAGAGACCAGATCAGATTTGTTTGTTTGTTTGTTTTTGTAAGAATGCTTCATAGATTTGTGTACTTCCGTAGAAGGGAATGTGTATTGTCTAGTTGTCTTTCTTTTTTGATGTTAGTCGTCCTTGATTTCTTGGATCCATTATTTCATAGGCATTGGAAAATGATGATAGTTTTTTATTTCTTCAACAAGTACTTGACTCCTTTGTATTTATCAGTTTTCTTATTTAAAGATTGGCACCTGAGCTAACAACTGTTGCCAATCTTTTTTTTTTTTTTTCTGCTTTATCTTCCCAAACCCCCCGTACATAGTTGTATATCTTAGTTGCAGGTCCTTCTAGTTGTGGGATGTGGGATGCTGCCTCAACGTGGCCTGACGAGCAGTGCCGTGTCTGCGCCCAGGATCCGAACTCTGGGCCGCCGCAGTGGAGCGCGTAAACGTAACCACTCGGCCACGGAGCCGGCCCCACCAGTTTTCAAAATAACGAGCTGATTCCCTGGCCTCCCCCAGTGATGGCGGAGGGGGTTCATGGATTTAAACGTATTTGACGTGGCTCAGCCCTTTGCGGGTATTCATGCTCAGGTTGCTCCCATCTTCAGCCAGTGGGACCCTCTTCAAGCTGATTTCTGAGTCCTTTTGACAAGATCCTACACGGTCTTTGAAGGCTTCCTTGCTTTCTGGCATGACTAGATGTCCTGGCTCGTCTTGTATGTGTCCTGCCACCCACCTGGAATGAGCGCTTGCCTCTGAGGCTCTGTGATTGCTTTCTGTGGGGAGAGGTATTTAGAGCCCACAGTATTGGCATTAGGAGTGCTTGTTACTGGATTGCTCATTGGTTTCAGGCCTTTTCAGTGGACAAAACTAGGAAAAAATTGTTTTAATGTAAATACACTGTGAGTTTATATTGATACTTCCAATTCAAGTTCAAGACAGTAGACTTTATGTATGTGTCTATGTATACCTACATTTGTATTTTAGTTCTCTAATTTCTCCCACACTGAAACAGAGCCGAAGGCCTGGCCTAAAGCTTTTGTGTGTGTCGGCGGGGGGAGTGTGATGCGAGAACATGCAGAAAGAACCACCAGTCAGCCATTCACGTTGCCTTTCTGCCTCCAGCACCTAGGGCCTGACCACCAGGCGTGTGGCACTTTCTCCCTGGGTGGCACGGCGGCCTCCTCCCCACTGTGGCGGCTGTTTCAGGGTCACAAAGGACACTGCGAGTCCTTTAGCCTCAGAGACACGTAAGTGAGGAGGAGGAGACGGCAAGCAGCCTCAGAGACACTGCAGTGAGGGCTCCAGAGTTGCCTCCCTTGGGGCTCGGACAAGGCGATCTGGCCTGTGTCCTCACGGACCATTTAATTTAGGTGGAAAGGCACAAGCGTGGGTGAATCAAATGTGTGTGATTGGATCGGGCAGGATGCAAGTGGGAAGCAGACCACGAATCAAAGATACAAATGGGGTTTAGAGGAGGGGGAAATAGGATCTTTGTGGTGGAGAGAGGAGTGGTCAGCCTCCTCCGCAGCCCTCTCTGCCCCCATCATGCCGGATCCTGCCCGTCTCCCAAGGGGGCTGGAGCCCCGGGGCCTGGCTCGTGGTCTGAGCCCAGGGACTGGAGACAGGGGGCTGGGGTGGGGTCAGGTGGGCAGTGCCCCATCCTTGTGCATGTCTGGCCTGGGGCGCCCCTCCCTGCAGAGCCGGTGACAGTGGGAAGGGGCCTCAGGAAGAGCAGGGTGGGAGCATCCTCGGGGTGGCCGCTTGGATCTCGGGTTGCTGCTTGTGCCGCTTGGGGAAAGAGCCCTTGGTTCCAGGGTCAGATTTGATTACAGTGGCCTGGCAGTTTTGTCACCGTTTGCTGGAGGGCTGATCAAAGCCGAGACTTTCTGACAGCCAACACTGTCACTGGATCTCCACACACATTAGGAGGCAGCTTGGGACCTTGGCAATGGGGTCCCTTGGCCCCAGTCTGCCCCTTACTAGCATTTGACCTCTGACAAGTCATTCTCTTTCTGGACCCTGGGAGTTAGTAGGTCATCGACACAGACACAACTCTAGAATTCGGTCGCCCTGATTCTGGGCCCTGCGCCCCGTCTCCCGGTACACCGTGTGGCACTTTACAGTTGCCGATTAATGCTCTCCCTTTCCCTCCTTTTCATCAAATTTGTCTGCTTTCTCAAATGCCGGACCCTATGTTACCCCTGGGCACTGGCAACAAAAACCAGGCAGCTGAGGTGGGGCTGTGACCTGGGTCCTGGACAGGGACCAGGCTCAGGGAAGCACGGTGGGGGCCAGCCAGCGAGCAGCCGCACCAGCTGCTGCCCGGACCCGGAGGCCGCCTCGCCGGGCCTCTTCCGTCACCTGTGACAGCGCCGTGTAGACAGCATGCAGGCACCACCGACCCTGGGTCCCTTCACCAGCCACCAAACAGGGCTGCTGAGCTGATGCGACTTGCCCGCGGGCACGCCGACTCAAGGCTGTTTTGTTCTACCATCACCAATTTTAAAAGCTGGAGGCGAGGCGTATGTAGGAAGCCTCGGCGCTGTTTTTAAAGCTTTTCTGTACATCTAATATTATTCTAAAATAACAAGGTTGTATATATTTTCAAAGCAGAGGACTGTTGACCCTTCTCGTCTGATGAGCACCGAGCCATCAGTCCATCAACCATCACCGTTTGCGGGGGGCCTGGAAGGGCTCAGGCACCGCGGCATGAGCCTAGGAGGGGAGTGGGGACGCGTAGCCGCTGCCCTGCTCCCCGACTGCTGGGTTTCCTCACGGGAAAACAAGACACACTCAAGTGAAAAGCTATTTCTAATGGTACAAGGCAGTTTGACAAGTGCCAACAATACATAGGAGCACAAAGGACGGGCAGAAAACCACTACTAGGAGGACATTTTTAAAACAGGAACAAAGGTTATTTCCTTCTACGAAACAGGCTCAGAGGGTTTTTGACTTAATGGACACGTTTGAAATACAGGAGCACTTTAATCGATCGCACATACGTTTTCTCTGTCTCGTGCATTAGTCATAAAGAAAACCCCATGTCTTAGTGATTCCACATCCTAAACCTCCTGCAGGTTGAGTGCCCCATTGCTGACCTCACTGCCACTGTCGTGTCACCTCTCTCCTGGACTAATATGGTCACCACACCCATCTCCCTTTCTCTAGTCTCCACGCCCGCCGCTGCTGCCAGCGTAAGGCCTCTGCTTGTGCGGCCCCCCGAGGGATCTCCCCAATGCCCGAGCTGCGTGCCCCGTGCTCGGTGCCCGGGACTTCAGGAGACTCACCTGCACACGGCCCCTCACGCGCATCTCCATCCACCTTGTCACCCCCTTCACCACCACCGCCCTAGTGCTGTGGCCTCTCAAACCCTGCATCGGCACAAGGAGCTGCCCCCCACCGTTCAACAAAAGTCTGCTCTTTTGAGCTTTGAGGCCTTTGCACTTGCCGCCCCCCCGTCACGGAAAACCCTCTGTCTCTTCTCTGTGCACTGAAATTGTGTTTATTCTCCACCTCTCAGCTTAAACATCTCCTGCGCTGGTCCCCGAGGTTAACCACTTCTTCCTCAGTCTCCTCGCAGCCTCCTCGCCCGTGGTACTCATGTACAAAATTTATTTGACTTATTCACCTACTAATTCTTTCCACAAACATTTACGAAGCAGCCAACACGTGCCAGAGCTGTGGCAGCCGAAGAGATAGGAGCAGCCCCCACCCTCTGGGAGGTCCCTCACCAGTGAGGGTTTGGAGATCCGCAAAAGTAATTACAGAACGTGTGACAGTGCTGAGATGAGGGACACGGGGCTGGGGGACTGCATGGGGGGCCCCACCCCCGTCTGGGATGAGGCCTGGGGCAGAGGGCCATTGGAGAGGGCCTCCCAGGAGAAATGATGCTAAAGTGAGATCCGAAGCCCACGCAGGACTTTGCAATTGGTTCCCCCACCAAGTTCCTCAGGGCAAAAGCTGCATCTTATCCTCCTTGCATTGCCTCGAATGTAGCTCTGTACGTGCACAGAGTAGATGTTCAACAGATTCACTTGCTTGATTAAAGGAATTATTGAGCAAGCAAAATGAATGGGCAAACGAAGGCCATCTTCGTCTTGAGCAGGTGGACAACCCCAGCCCCACACGCCCGCTCCCAGTGCTGGGCGGCTGGCGGTGGCGCGCTGGCCTGTGCGCATCACGTGGTTTACTGTGGGACTTCCTTCCGACCTTCAGATTCCATTTAGCACTGCTCTGTGAGTGATGAGTGATTTCACATTTTTTTTAACGAGTTTGTGGTTTTTGTTTCAGTTTGCTATAAAACGAAACATTTCATTTAATTTATTAATATCTATGAATTTTATGGACATTTTTCTTAAAATGCTTTAAAGATTTTTTTAAACATTAAAAAAAAGAAAAACAACTGAAGTTGTGAAGGGTGAGTGGAAAGAAGTTGTGGGGGTGGTGGGCAGGGGCAGGGGAAGAGATGGGGTTACCCAGCTGGGACAGCCTTGCCTGCCCATGCAGGAGCTCCAACTTGCCCATCTGACAGCTCTCTTGTTCACACCAGGGCCAGGCCTTTTGAGTGACTGTTGTCTACCTCTATGAGTGTGATGGTTTTATGTGTCAACTTGACTGGGCCATGGAGTGCCCAGACGTTTGGTCAAACATTATTCTGGGGGTGTCTGTGAAGGTGTTTTTGGATGAGATTAACATTTAAATCGGTAGACTGAGTAAAGCAAACGTGGGTGGGCCTCATCCAATCAGTTGTAGGTCTGAATAGAATAAAAAAAGCTGACTTCTTCTGAGTAGGACAGAATTCCTCCCTCCCATGGCCAAGTGGTTAAGTTCACGTGCTCCGCTTCTGCAGCCCAGGGTTTCACCGGTTCAGAGGCTGGGCGCGGACATGGCACTGCTCGTCAGGTCATGCTGAGGCGGCATCCCACATGCCACAACCAGAAAGACCCACAACTAAAATATACAACTATGTACTGGGGGGATTTGGGGAGAAAAGCAGGAAAAAAGAAAAAAAGATTGGCAACAGTTGTTAGCTCAGGTGCCAATCTTTAAAAAAAAAAAAAGAATTCCTCCCTCCTGACTGCCTTCGAATTGGGACACCAGATTTTTTCTGGCTTTGAGCTCAAACTGAACCATCGGCTCTTCCCGGGCCTTGAGTCTGCCAGCCTTCAGACTGGAGCTACCCCACTGGCCCTCTTGGTCTCCAGCTTGCCAGCTCACCCTGCAGATCCCGGGACTGGTCAGGCTCCATAAATGTGTGAGCCAGTTGCTTGCAATAACCCTCCTTCTGTAGATGTGCGTCCTACAGGTTCTGTTTCTCTGGAGAACCACGAGGAACAATGAGGTTTTACTAACACCAAATACATCATTGACTCACAGATGCCAGAGCTGGGGATCAGATGCCCCTCAGTTTACAGGTGATAAAACCGAAGCCCGAGAAGGAAGCTTCTTCCCACTGCGCATCTCGTCACCCATGTTCACTTCTTAGCTGAGGCTTGGACTTCCCTTAACTGGAGACCATAATTAGAAATAACATTTAAGATGCGAATATCCCTGGGAAAATAATGTACTGACATGAATTCATACGAGAATATAAGTAGCTCGATGAAATGTTTTCTGAAGAGCAATTCTGATGGGGGAAGGTAGGACACAGGGTGAAAAGACAGACATAGTCCCACCCTTCTTGGAGCTCTGTGATCGATGAGTTTCTGAGACGTGCAGAAGCACAATTGGCATGGTCTGGTTCCTGAAACGGGAAGGAGGTGGCCCCGGGGACAGTGGGAGATGGGGTACAGGAAGGGCAGACAGGCCCCCAGACCTCACCTCCTTATTGCTCCATGAGGTCAGCCCAGACCGCTCTTGTCTATGCTATGCCGGAGAAGCCGAGACCGTACACGTCTGGGGGGATGAATGGCTGGAGCTGGCCCAATCCTTAACTTCAATGAGCTCACAGAAAACTTCTGAAAATACAGACTTCTAGCAGTTGCACTTGCATCTTTTCAAAATTAACATTTTTAGCGCGCGCCGACTGCCCTTCCCAGTTACGTCGGGATGTGTCGTGGGTGGAGCGGGTGGCAGGGTGTTTGGAGCAGCGAGGCAACCAGCAGCCTATTTTCAAACCTTACATGTAACTTTTTTGCTTTTTTGCTTGTATGAAACTTATGACTGAGTGTTCTCTTTGGGTCAATAGCTCGAAAGAGAAAGCCGTGTTGTGTCCAACCTGGCCAGTATCAAGGGCCTTCCAAGGGCAACGCGCAAGATGGTGAAGACAGCTGAAACGCCACCATGTGAGGAAGGGGAGAGGGAAATGGGGATGTGTTCAGCTTGGCCAAGAGACTCCTCAGGAGACTGGAGACAGCCTTCAGCTATTTAAAGGGCTGTTCTGTGGAGGAAGGAACGGAGCTGGGCAAAGCTCACAGGCATACAGATCCCGCCCGATAGTCAGAGGGGGAATGGGCTGCTTCGGGAGGCAGGGAGGTCTCTGCACGAGTGACTAGAACATGGGCTGGACAAGGGGTTGGTGCAGGGTCGGGGAGGAGGTCCGGCACTAAGGGGTGCTTGGTGTACATTATTTTTAAGCACCTTCTCACCCTGAGATGCTCTGATACGAGGCTATGGACAATGGTCAGTGGCCACAGATAGTGGGGCTAAAGAGGGAAGTGTGACTGCTCGCCCAACCAAATGTGTTGGTCTGTTGTGTATAAAGCGCTCCATTCGGCAAGAGAGACCCAGGCCCCATCCCAGGGTCACAAACGGCTGTGACACAGAGCAGAGTGTGAGATAGGCTGTGCTCCTGTTACAGACAGAACTAGGATGAGGTGGCAGAGTCTGATTAGAAACCAGGAGACTGTTTAAGATAGCTAAGCAGACTCATGATGCAGTCTACACAGACACTGATAGATAATCATGTACACCTGAAATCACACACCGTTAGAAGCCAATATGACCTCCACAAAAATAATTAAATAAAAAAATAAAAGCAACCATGGTTGTATCTGAACTTTAGCAAGGAATGCCATCTTGTCAAAAAAGATGAAATCATTTGTTATGCTGGCAGCACAAGAGCATAATAATGAGATATTCATAATAGTTTCATCCTTGCTTTAAAATACTTTGAAATCCAATAAATAAATGGAATACAAGAAAAAAACAATAAAGGGAGAAGAATAATGTGATTCTGTGAATAACCTATTTGCTGTAACTGAAGAAAGAAACCTCTCATGTTCATGTTAAACAATTGATTGCCACCAAGTAAGATCTCAGAGATTTAATTTCATTATCAGAGCAAATAAATTCATTTGAAACCTAAAAGAAAAAAAAGCTAGCTAAGCAGAATGTGTCAGCAGAGGGAGATGGTCCTCAGGGAACAGAAAGAGGGGAGCAGATGACGAAGGTGCAGGAGTGACGGGCCCCTGCTCAGGAGAAGGGCTCTCTCGCCGGTTGCCCTGCTGTGCAGCCGGCACATCCAGCTGTCACGTGCGACAGTCTGAACACTGGTGTCCCCCCAAAATCCGTCTCTTGAAATCCTAACCGCAAAAGCTGACGGTGCTAGGAGGTGGGGCCTTTGGGAGGCGATCAGTCAGGAGGGTGGAGCCTTCAGAAGTGGGATTGGTGTTCCCGTAAAAGAGACCCACAGAGCTGCCACCCCTCCCACCCCGTGAGGACGCAGGGAAGGCCTCGGCTGTGAGCCAGGAAGCAGGCGCTCCCCAGAACGCAGCCAGGCTGGTGCCTCGATCTGGGCTTCCAGCCTCCAGGACTATGAGAAGTGCACACCTGTTGTTGATAGGCTGAGCAGTCTGTGGTATTTGTTACAGCAGCCGCAATGGACTAACACATCACGGAACACTGGGCTCGTCTAACCCACTCCCGCTCCCCAGACACCGTACTCCCCAGCGTCATAGTGGTCGTGATTCAGCTTTTCGTGTCAGTTTCGCTGCAGGAAAGTGTGACAGGAGCCCGTCACAGCATTTACCTCAGGGCTGTAAGCGTTTACTCGTCAGTCTAGCACCCTGACTGGAGTGTCCTGTAGCCCTCGCTCCTAGCACAGCGCCTGTCCTGAGCAGGCACTCATGGAATATCGTTAAAGGAATGAAGGCTGGGAGGAGCCGTCACATCTAATGGGGGTGGAAGTGGGCAGTGGTCAGGAGCAGCAGAGACGTCACCTTGGAGAGCTGGGCCTTCCTTGAGGTGGGAGTTCTCCATTCAATGTTTACCAAGTACCTATTACATGCCAGGCACCAGGCTGGGGGACGCTGGGTGGACAAAGATGGCTGACACCATATTTACTTTCAATGAATCCCATGGGATGGAGGACACATTCCGGGATGAGGGGGCTACATAAACAAAAGGCTGGAATCCTGGAAGTGCCTGATGTGTTTGAGGGGCTGTGGTGTGTGAGGCTGGAGATTAGGCTGTAAAGGGTCACAGATCAAAACACGGAACATTGCAGGGTGATATGGCCTTTACACCTTGCCCTTCTCAGGCCTGCCAAGCTAGAGTTTGGACTTTATCCTGGAAGCAGCAGAGCAATCAGTCATTGGACACTCTAACACAGATGAGTGCCGTGATTGAATGTGTGTTTCAGAAAGTTTCCTTGTGGAGGATGGGCAGGAATCCTTGGAGACTGGAGAGAAGTTAGAAGGCTACTGCAAAGTCCTAGCAAGAGACAGTGAGAGCCTTGGGCACAGGCATGAGGAGGGGACAGATGTGAGATATTCTGGAGATTAGATACAACAGACCAGGGTGACCAATTGTCTGTGGAGGGTGAGGAAGAAGGAATGGTTAGGGATGACAGATGTTCGGGTAATGCTTTCAATTGAAACTGGGAAGGATTTGGTTTGGGTGGCAGGTATGGGTAATGAGTTCAAGTTGTATATTCTGAGAAGGAGGGATCACGAGGACATTGGCTGGGGAAATCCTGTAGGAAATTGGACACATGGATCCAGAGTTCAGGGGAGAACTAAGGGTCAGAAATAAAGGTTAGGGAGGTCATTGGCATTTGGGTGGGGAATGAAGCCTTGGAGAGAATGAGGCCCCTAATGGGAGTGTATTGAGGGACAACAGTCCCAAGACAGAACCCCGAGGCAAGGACAGAGTCCTTTCTTCAGAGCTGGTGGGACAGAAGCACCAAGAGACACCAAAACTGGCCAGAGAGATAGAAGGAGGATCACGGACGCTAAGAGAGGACTGTGTTTCAGGCCAGGGACCAGAGAGGGGCACCCGGTCTGCTCTGGAGGTCAGGGGAAATTTACCTGAGGGGCCATGTCTCGACTGGTCTTGGGGGATGAGCAGGAGACGGTGAATGGGATAATGCCTGGAAAGGGGAGGTCAGATCTGGCGCTTAGGATGGCCGTAGCCTTCAGCAGGGAAGAGTCGATGGTGGGGACAGTAGATGTACTGCGTAGACTGCAGAGGGAGTGGAAGGCGAGAAAGTGTAAGCAGCAAGTGGCAACCATTATTTTATTTTATTTTTTTTTTTAAAAGTGGCTATCCTTCGCCCACGTTCTTTTTTTTTTTTTAAAGATTGGCACCTGAGCTAACAACTGTTGCCAATCTTTCTTTTTTTTTTTTCTGCTTTATCTCCCCACCCCCCGCCCTGTACACAGTTGTATATCTTAGTTGCAGGTCCTTCTAGTTGTGGGATGTGGGACACCGCCTCAACGTGGCCTGACGAACGGTGCCATGGCCACGCCCAGGATCCGAACCCTGGGCCGCTGCAGCGGGGTGCACAAACATAACCACTCGGCCATGGAGCCAGCCCCAGCAACCATTACTTTTTGGAGTTTGCTACTGAAGGGAAGGAAAGAGAGAAAAAGATGGGTCGATAGTTGAAAGGAGGCGTCTTCTTAGGATGGGTGAGACTCAACCACGTTTACCAGCAGAAGGCCAGGGAGGCGAGAGGCTCAGACTTGAGGTGACAGTGGATGGGGCAAGCCCATGGGGCGGTGGAGGGAGGCGGCCCGAGCTTCAGTCACACCGCACTTCTGTGTCAGGCACGTCTGTGCCTCTGAGCTGTGCTACCCCGTGCCCTTCACCTGGACGGCCTGGTCATTCCGTGAGCATTTATCAGCAGCTCTGGGGGTGGGGACAGTGCCGCGAGCTGGCCTGCAAAGGTGAACGAGACCGAGGCTCCTCTCTCAAGGACCTGGTCCAAAAGGTTGAAGAGACAAACAAGAAATTTCAGGTCAGTGTGGTGAGTGTCACAAACAGCGTCAGTACTGGACATGACGGGAGACACTGGAGGTCCCAAACCCAGCCGAGGGGCGTGGGGGACTCCCTGGAGGAGGTGGCTTTGGAGCCGAGACCTAGGGTGGGAGATAGCGGTGGGGGGCAGAGCAGGGGAGGAGGCCATCCCTAACCCTACAAATCCCCTCCCCGATTTCATCTAAACCCTCCACACCCTGGAGCACTGGAGTCATGTCCTCTGGGGGGAACCTGAGGGTCCTCCTGCCCCCTTACTCCCTGCTCCCAGCACCTGGGGTTTGTGCCAATTGGATCAACACCCCGTCCTGTCTCATATCGGTGTTTACCCTCTTGTTCACCAGGAACTTCTAAAGAGGACAGACGGAGCTTAACCACCCTGTTTCTCCTAAAGTATCGAGTGCAGCGCTCAGCACGGGGTCAATACTTCAAAGCATCTTTTGATATGACATTTTCTCAGGGCCCAAGGGCCACTATCATGGCTAATAAATTCTCAAGGGGGTCACTGGCAGGGTTAAGGCATAGAGGTAAAAAGGGAAAGGAAAAGTAGGCATAGGAAGAAAAATAAGGCTGAGTGAGAGGGCTGGGGTGGGGGTGGGAGGAAGCACAGAGATGAAGACGAAGTGCACACACAGCGGGAGGGGGACATTCCAAACAAACTCTACCCAGGACTCTGCTCTGTGAAACCTTGCCTCTGGATTCTTCTCCATCATAGGAGAGGCCCCATTCTCCTTCTTCTTTAGGGCCCTCCCACTGGCATCGATTCCCAGGCATATTCAATGATACAGCATCACAGGTGCATTTTCTGAGAAGCCGGGAGAAGCTGAGAGAAAGAAGGGAGAAACAAAAAGCCCTACAGACCCAACAATTTTCCTACTTTACGTGGTGGGCCCAGACGGAATTCACATCTCCTTCCCTTGAGAGTCTGAAGGAGGGAAGCTGGTGGCTGTGTCACTCTTCCGAATTGGGTATATAACTCACAAGCAGTTCTCTAGCACAGCAAAACTAACTTTGTTTTGCAGCCGGATAAATAAAGTAAGGAAGAAAAAAAGCTGGCATTACACATTTTCGAATTAACACCAAGTCTTTAAACTCCACCCCTTTCAGGAAATGTCCCTTAACACAGGGGGAGGTGGTGCCTTTGCTCCCTCCCCAATGCCTCCTCACCACAACATGAAACCCGTGAGAGCGCAGTTACCCCCCACTTGTCAGCTTGACCTCGCCTTCCGGTCATTTCTGGACCCTTAGCTGAATTCTTTGCCGATATCAACAGAATATCAAAAGAGGCTATGTGAAAGAACTCTAAAAACAATGGAAATCATGGACAGTAACGACGGTCTCTGAGGGTGTCAGTGTCGCTGGTCCAAGCCTGAAAATCCCTAGAAAACAGAACAAAGCCTCTAAATTTCTTCTGTAGGAAACAGCATAGTATTATACATTGGTGATTTAATTGTAATTGAAAAAGAAATTTTTTCCAGCCAGTTATCATAAAATATACAAGAGTGGAAACAAAACTTCTGGCTTAAAATTCGGAGCAATATGTATCCTACAAGGCGTTGGTCAAACCAACCAGAATCTTATACGGTTATACCCGCGGTCGACTTGATGAGCTTGTGTCAACTAAGCTACCTCTTTCCCACAGGGCAGCTAGGAATAAAGCCATCAGTTCCCTCCTCTTTCTCTAGTATGTACTCCACATCAATTTTCATAAGCCCAGAAAAAGTACGTTTATCAAAGATCAATCAAATTATTTTAGGTTAAAAATATTAGCAGAGGAGGAAAGAAGTAACTGGGTATAGATTCCAAAGATGACCATTACACGAAGTTATTACCGAGGTGTGTTTGTGACAGGTCACTCCTGGCCTGGATAGCTGCTGAGCCCCACGCACATAACTGCAGTAGCTCACATCTTCTCATGTCATCTCTGAGAAAACAGTGTGCTGTGGAGGCCACAGCGAGAGCTGACATGTGCCATGAGCTTTCCTCAGTCTAGAGGCCACAGTGCCTTGTTCTATGGCCTTTTCATGGATTTTCCTCTGGATCTTGAATACCTTCTGATTATGTCTCATTATCAAGGATGAAATTTCTTTGCCCAGAATAATAGCCTTGGTGAAGAGGTATTTCTAACCATTATTTCACTGGCTGTCTTTGGTGAATTTTAGGGCCTTGAGAGGTAGTGGGGTTCGCGAACGCTGCCAAATTCAATACACAGATAGCCTGCATTTTATTTTCAAAGATAACTTTTCCTCTAACTGTCAATCCCCACAAAGGCGGTAACTACGGGGTCATTTAACAACAGCTCAAAGCATAGTTTGATCAACTGTCTTTTTCGTTTACTCCACCCACCACACACTAGATGTTTTAAATATGTTGAAAGTGAGGGTTAGAAAGGAAGCATTATAAGGGTTTTCTCAGGAAACTCCAGCTGTGCATTTAGGAGACTGAAAGGCTAGAACCCAGAAATCCCTGACCTTTCTTCTTCCATCGCAGTCACGCTGCAGCTTGCTTCCCACCTGTCCCGACCTGGGGTTGTCAGTGCTCCCTCCAACTTAAAGGACCTCTCTCTATTTCACCTGCTGGAAGACGTAACACGCCATCGGATGGCTCCGTGCTTGCGTGAAATATTTCTTTAGGGAAAAGGGATACTAACTTGGGGCAATGATGTCGCAGTGAAATAGAAGGAAGGGGAAGTTGCCTTGAGACGAAATGATCCTAACGAGGTGTTACTGGCATACGAAATGTCATTAGCTTAGGGGAATAGAGGTGGCAGGGCTGAGACAACTGTAATGGCTAAAAACATAATCTAGGGGGGCCGGCCCGGTGGCGCAGCGGTAAAGTTCGCACGTTCCGCTTCTCGGCGGCCCGGGGTTCGCTGGTTCGGATCCCGGGTGCGGACATGGCACTGCTTGGCAGCCATGCTGTGGTAGGCGTCCCACGTATAAAGTAGAGGAAGATGGGCACGGATGTTAGCTCAGAGCCAGGCTTCCTCAGCAAAAAGAGGAGGACTGGCAGTAGTTAGCTCAGGGCTAATCTTCCTCCAAAAAAAAAAATAAAATAAAAAAAAAAATAAAAACATAATCTAGGGCAGGTCAGGCAGAAAATATACGTTTGAACACAAATAAAATTGGCCAATTTTATTTGAGATAGCCCTGAGTGGCTACGGCCAAGACTGGGAAGCCATCTATCTGGTGGGAAAATGACCACACAAGATAACAAAAAAGCACAGTCTTTTTGGTTGACCAACATAACCACCACCGGGTTTGTGAAAACAGAACCATCTGTGGTGTGAGGAACCAGGGAAAGAGATTCTGTATTTATAGAATCCTGAGTGGGAAAACCACCCACATTAACAAACTTTTTCCCCCAGTTCACTAATCTGAAATTTACTTTTCTTCTAGTTTCTCTGCTGTCAACGTGCACTGTGTTTAAAAAAAAGAGCCAATTTAAAAGCAGACAGACTTGCTACGACTAATTTAAGAACTCCCAAAGTAGGCTCTTTTCCAAAAATACACTGCAGTTGACAACCCTGTCAGCTCAGTCTAAAGGGTTATGATACAACTCCAGCCGCTGAGGCTGATGAGACGCCACTGCGCGTCCATGCAGAGCAGGGGAGGCCGCACAAGAGTTCCACACCCCCTGTGCTTGGCGTGGGGCTTCAAGAAGAAAACGTTCTATAAGCAACTGTTTCCAAAGGCTGTGTCTGAAACAGCCCACCTCAATAACTCTGATTGTTTCCTCTTGGTTTTTAAAATGGAAGCTGTTGCAAGAAAAAAATTTATATCATGGGCCAAGAGTGCTAGCCCCTGATATAGCCCAGATACTGCGCTAGCCCAGACACTGCATGCTCCTTTTAAAGCACATATTTCTTAACGAAAACATGTTTACATGCTTTGGTAAAATTATTTTAGAAAAGCTATCTTTTGGTAGCATTGCTTTTACAGAAATACCTCTGTGTATTATAATTACTCTGTATTATGGTGGAGGAGGTTAGAAATCAAAGGAAGTGATGATTCTCTTCCAAAAGCCTACCAAGGGATGACAGGATCACATTTCACCAAGTGAATTCAATTAATTTTACCCTGAATTCAGTTTAAGGGAGAATGGGGTGACAAAAATAAATGACATCACCATTAACTGGGCGTCTGCTATGTGCCAGGTAACGCGCTAAGCGCATTATAGCCTGTATCTCATTTAATCTTCTCAGCAACGATGCACATTGTCGTCTTCATTTTATATAAGGCACTGAGGTTCAGAAAGGTTAAGAAACTCGCTGCAGGTCACACAGCTAATAAATGGCCAGGAACAAGAAGTAACTCAGACAGTCGCCTTTGGTTTCCTGTTAAATAGAATATGCCGTCTATGTCTTGGAGGTTTTGTTCAGCAGTCCGGCTGATTAATGACTCTGCGTCCCTCCTGCTAAATTATTCAAGCAGCCTCTTGTACCAAGTGTGTCCTGGCTCCTCAGAAGTGTCTTTAATGAGAACCTGGGGCTAGAAACTCTGCTGGGTGACTTGCGCGCCTTGGCTCCCTGCATCCTTACGACAACTCCAGGCGACAGGGCGCCCCGGCCCGCAGGTGAGGCAGGTGTCCGGGGCGGTCGCGAGCGTCGCCGAGGCCGCCGCGCCCCACCGGACGCGACCCGAGGCCGGAGCGCGCCCCCCGACGCCCGCGGGCCCGCGCTGGCCAACAGTCGCCGAGCGTCAACTGCCCGGGCGCCCGCACTTCGACCAGGGCGCGGGGTCGCCGCCGCCTCCCGTCTGCGCAGCGGGGCCCCCGCCCGGTCACCGCGCGGGCAGGCAGGAGCTGCCCGGGCCGGGCGTGCGCCGTGCAGGCGGGAGCGCGGAGCTGCAGGGGCGGGGGGGCCGGCGGAGGGAGGGGCGTGCGCGGGGGGCGGGGGGCGGGGGCCCGGCCCGAGGGGTCGTGCGCGCGGCAGGCGGGTCTGCAGCGGGAGGGCATGCGCGTGGG